>NC_089835.1:2829804-2869804 GCF_035046505.1 Tiliqua scincoides
TGGCAACGGCCGTGTCCCCATTATTACTGCTCCCCCCTCTCCTACAGCCCTCCCTCGTCCTTCGGGAGAGGGGGCGGTGCTGATGCCGCCTCCAGGCTTCCCAGGGAGGCCCGTCCTTGTGCTGTCGATTCTCCTTCCCATGGCTGCTCACCCTTCGCCTCCTCGGCCTAGTCCTCGGATCCCCCTGGCCCGCCACGGTCAACCTCCGCAGCTCCTCATGGGTGTCACCCGGAAGTCCCGCCCCCTGAAACCCCACCCACCGCACTTTGGTTCCGCCCTCAGAACTTTTAGACCCTTGGAAGGCTCCATCTGCAGGGGCTGGTGCTCTGTTTGGAGGGTCCCCTCTCCTCAGGGGAAGACCTGGGGACACCCTGGGAAGCTGTCCCATGGAGGCTGCAGCCCTTGCGCTGCACACTGGGCTGGGGGCATGTCCCACTGAACCTGGTGGAGCTTACAGCTGCCAGATACCAACATCCTGTGGCAAGGAGTTCCGCAGACCAAAAATCTGCCCAAACCCCCTTTTAAAAGGCACCCAGGCCTTCAGCTGCCACCACCACATCCTGTGGTAAGGAGTTCCACAGACCAACTGCATGCACATATGCATCATGGCTTGTCATCTGCGATGCTCTTTCCTTCCAGAAATCTGTCCTGACCCCCTTTGAAAGGCAACCAGACCAGGCACCCATTCCCATATCCTGTGGCAGGGAGTTCCACAGGTTCCCTGCAGCCACATGAATCAGGGCTTGTCTCCTGTGATGGACCTTCCCTCCGGCAATCTGTCCAATCCCCTCCTGAAGGCATCCAGGCACCTTGGAAAACCCTTGGAGTCTTCACGGAGGACGCAGCCCCTGTGCTGGCGGGATGCCCCACTGAACCGAGTGGCCACCACCACATCCTGTGGCAGGGAGTTCCGCAGACTAATTAACATATGAAGAGCCTGGCTGGATGAGGCCAAAGGCCCATGTAGTCCAGCCTCCTGTATCTCACAGTCACCCACCAGATGCCTCAGGGAGCACACGAGGCAACAAGACACCTGCATCCTGGGGGAGGGGAGAGAGAAAGAAAGAGGAGTTTCTCTCTCTCACACACACACACACACGCACACAGTTGTTGGCATCCTTCAGTCTCGAAAGAATATGGTATTGCGCTCTGAATGGTGGTTCTGGAACAGAGTGTCCTCTCCAGTGCCTGAAGCCTGGGTAAGGTAGATATGGAGGATAGGCTGTTTCCCATGCAGCAAATTCCCCCTTTCCATGTTGCTGAACTGGTCCAATGGAAAGGCAGAAACCAATACGGTTGGTTCCAGCGGCGTTGCAGGAGTTGCCAGAACGTGACTGTGTTCAGCCATGAACTGCCTCGGACTCCAGCTTTGGATTTTGCCTTGAGGTTGACTCCTGAAGCCTTGTCTATAGCTGGATGCAGCCACAAGGCAGTGGAGGGTTGGGATCAGAGTTTTCCTTCTCTCAGCCTGCCTTCCCAGGCTATCGAGTCCCATCTACCCGGTGGCTGTTTAGTCGCCTCTTACGAGAAGTACAGCCAAACTGAGGGCCTATTCTTATCCCCAGTCCCCAGGGGATAAGTTCTTATCTAGTAGGCCACATCCATTTTCCGAGTGGTGAAGACCAGAAGTGATTGTGAGGAGCTCCAGAAGGATCTCTCCAGACTGGCAGAATGGGCAGCAAAATGGCAGATGCGCTTCAATGTCAATAAGTGTAAAGTCATGCACATTGGGGCAAAAAATCAAAACTTTAGATATAGGCTGATGGGTTCTGAGCTGTCTGTGACAGATCAGGAGAGAGATCTTGGGGTGGTGGTGGACAGGTCGATGAAAGTGTCGACCCAATGTGCAGCGGCGGTGAAGAAGGCCAATTCTATGCTTGGGATCATTAGGAAGGGTATTGAGAACAAAATGGCTAATATTATAATGCCGTTGTACAAATCGATGGTAAGGCCACACCTGGAGTATTGTGTCCAGTTCTGGTCACCGCATCTCAAAAAAGACATAGTGGAAATGGAAAAGGTGCAAAAGAGAGCGACTAAGATGATTACGGGGCTGGGGCACCTTCCTTATGAGGAAAGGATACGGCATTTGGGCCTCTTCAGCCTAGAAAAGAGACGCCTGAGGGGGGACATGATTGAGACATACAAAATTATGCAGGGGATGGACAGAGTGGATAGGGAGATGCTTTTTACACTCTCACATAATACCAGAACCAGGGGACATCCACTAAAATTGAGTGTTGGGCGGGTTAGGACAGACAAAAGAAAATATTTTTTTACTCAGCGTGTAGTCGGTCTGTGGAACTCCTTGTCGCGGGATGTGGTGCTGGCATCTAGCCTAGACGCCTTTAAAAGGGGATTGGACGAGTTTCTGGAGGAAAAATCCATTACGGGTTACAAGCCATGATGTGTATGCGCAACCTCCTGATTTTAGAAATGGGCTATGTCAGAATGCCAGATGCAAGGGAGGGCACCAGGATGAGGTCTCTTGTTATCTGGTGTGTTCCCTGGGGCATTTGGTGGGCCGCTGTGAGATACAGGAAGCTGGACTAGATGGGCCTATGGCCTGATCCAGTGGGGCTGTTCTTATGTTCTTTTGTTCTTATGATGGTAGGGCATAAATCATCTCACACACACACACACACACACACACACAATACTAGGCAATACTAGGCTGGGACGTCCCATGAAATCAGGTGGTGGGAGACTGACGATGAACAAGAGAAAGTGGTACTTTCAGCTGCCTGCGGAGCTCACTGCACCACAATGAGTGATGGACAATCAAATTAGAACATAAGAAGAGCCTCGCTAGAGAAGGCCAAAGACGCAATGAGTCCAGCTTCTCATAATGCTCCACAAATACCTCAGGGAGCACACAAGACAACCAGAGGCCTGCATCCTGGTGCCACCCCTTGCACTTGGCATTCAGAAACAGCCCACTTCTAAAACCTGGAGGTTGCACAAACCCATCATGGCTCGTGACCTGTGATGGTCTTCTTTCAGAAGCCTGTCCTATTAAGGCATCTAGACAGGATGCTGTCACCACATCCTGTGGCAAGGAGTTCCACAGACTAATGACTGACTGAATAAAGACTGAGATAAATCCATGGAGGACAAGTCTATCAATAGCTGCTAGGCTCTGTAGCACCTCCGGGTTCAGAGGCAGTCTACCTCTGAAAGCCTGTAGCAGGGGAGTGACTGGTAGAGGGCTGTACTGTCATTGCCTGCTTTGAGGCTTGCTAGAGCTGCTGGTGGGCCACTGTGAGAAACAGCATGCTGGACTAGATGGGCTTTGGGCCAGATCCAGCTGGGTTGCTCTGACGTGGAATTCTTTTCCCCAGGTGATCAGGCTGGTTCTCTCCCTTACCACCTTTTAAGTAGACTATTAGGGCCTTCCTGTTTCTGAAGACTTTTTATACCCCTTTGTTCCCTTTCTGTGAAGGTAGGATTGTGCAGTCACCGCAGTCATCCTTGCCCTTTGCTCAAGGAATTAGTCTCAGCAGCTTTTGCGACAGGCTTGTGGTGTACCCTGTTTTCCAATGCTCGATTTAATTAAAAGAGAATGCCAGCCACCCCCACAGATGATTTATGCCCCACAATCAATGGACATGCTCCACTAAAGAAGAACTTTAGCCAAGAAAAAGAGAGCGGGAGACAGATCCCTGCCCCAAGGAATTTACAATCCAAATTTACCCTGCAGGGAGGAGGCGATGGAGCATGGAGGAGCCCCTGATGGATGCGCTAAAGACGATCAGTCAGTCCAATTGTCCACTCACTCACAATAAGTCCTTTGACGTGACTTTTGCGCACTGATGTGCTGAATGGCTGGCCTGTCCTTAAACTGTGGAGTCTTCAACGTCCCCCTCCCCATTATCTGCTTGCGTGCCATGTGCCGGCTCACAGTGGTTCACTGCATTTGTCTTGTCTCCCTCCTCCCCGCACTTCTTTGATTCTTTACAAAATTATTTCCCCTTTCATCTCCTGCTGTACCGAATCCTACTGAGTGTCAGTAAATTCTAGCTTCCTTTCAGGACCTCGGGGCAGTGCGCAGCTTCTCCCCCATCCGTCACTTTCTCTGTACGGCAACTGTGAGGTGGGCTAGACAGAGAGTTGGTGACTGGCCCTGGGTCACTGCTTTGCTACTGACCAAGGATTTGAACTTGGGCCTTTTTGGACCTGGATGTTGCCTGGCAGTCAAGCGCCTGGTTTTCATGCAAAAGATCCCAGGTTCTGTCCTCAATTCAAGCCATCACCAGTCAGAGTTGACAGAGCTTAGCGAGGGTCTGACTCAGTAGAATGCTGCTTCTGGGCACGGTGGATAGCTGCAGGGCTGGCTTGTCCATGGGGCTGGCCGAAGCGTTCACCTCGGGTAGCAGTTTGACAAAGGGCACCCATTGTCATCTCCTCTGCTCCTTCCCCCACTACCTGGATTGGAAGGAGCCAGAGCAAAAGTGGAGGAGAGTGATGGGCAAGAACACCTCTGAAGCTCTAGCCTACCACTCTTCTCTCTTCTTCTTCTGCTCTGTCACCCCTCTTTTCATTTTCCAATCCTGAAGTGAGAGGAGCAGAGACTGGCATGTCACATGGTTAAGAGGGGTAGCATATGACATGCCACCAGCACTAGGAGGTCTTGGGCCAGCTCTCAGTAGCCCATGACTGCTGCTGTGCTTGTACAGTCCCTAGTTCAAGCCTGGCAGCATCTCCAGGTGAGGTGGGGAAATAGACCCAAGTTCTTAGAACATTTTATGCACATTAACTTGGTGATCCTTTAAAGAATTTCCATAAGAGAAGTCAGTATTTCTCATCTTTGTTTTCTAGGACAGGATGCCTAATCTGAGAGTTTGGTGAATGAGCACTGCCAAGGTGAGCTGAAACATCTACCTTGCTGGGGAGGGGGGTAACTTGATGAACCTTTTCTAACCCTTTCCGCCCAAAGGAGTGGGCTGTGTCCTCTTGGTCTCATCACACTGTCGCCTTTCCACCTGCTCTGTGGCAAGAGCTGTGGTGCTCCAACAAATGGGTTCTGCTCTGGCTTGCCTGAGCTCTGGCTGACCTCTGCTCCGAGGACACGGGACCGCATCCAGAGAGGTTCAGTGAGACTCTGCCAGTCCTTTTTTTAAATTTTTTTTTAAATTAACACACAAACATATAACATACATTTAGGAGTGCTAAATACCATATACCATTACTAATTAATCATACTATATCTCCTAATCTACTTACTCATCTATTTCTACCTCTTATTGATTTATCCATTTATTTATACAATAAATAAATTATTTATACAATAAATAAATAAATACATTTATACAGTGCTTTTTTTGTAAAAAAAAAACAGGTGCAGGAACTCACAACTTGTTAATCATTTATTTATTTATTTAAAAACCATTTTTTATTGGAGAAATAAAATATTTTTATGTGCTTCCCCCCTAAAGATGAACTTACTTCTGAGTAGACATGCATAGGATTGGGCTGTCAATCTCCACACCCCCTTCCCCCTAGCTATTTTTTCTACACACGGGGAAAAATACTGTACAGGTGCACTTGTAGCGTGTAGTATGTAGTGTGGCACTACTTTGAGGAGAGGAAGCAGTGAATGGATTCAAAAAAATGGCTTACATGAGTTCCATGCAGTAAAGTTACTCTAAGCAACTGTGGAAGTAAGAACAAAAAAGGAATTCTTACACGAGAGGGGTTCTTAGTTGCACATAGAAACAGCTACGTTTGCAAACAATCGATTAAAACAATCGATTAATTCAGGTATCAGAATACTCTGTGACTTTGGGAAAGCACTTGGCATGCAATTGTATGTTCTCTGCTGCCCTGAGCAGCTGCTGTACATTGCTGGAGAGGAGCTGCAAACGCTGGCTGGCGGAAGGCATGCTTGTGGGGGAAGGATGAGGAGGATCTCTGGCAAGGCTGGACAGCACGTTGTACACACATAGAATCCCTTTTCACTTGCCCTTACCATATGAAAACGGGTGCAGATATATATCTCTGCCAAGATAAGATTAAGAGCCCAATCCTATGCATGTCTACTCTGAAGTAAGTCTCATTCTAGTCAATGGAGCTTACTCCCAGGAAAGTGCCTAGGATTGCAACCTAAGAGCCCAATCCTATGCATGTCTACTCAGAAGTCCACTTTAGTGAATGGGTCTTACTGTGGATAGGATGGCAGCCTTAGAGTCCAATCCTGTGCCTGTCTACTCAGAAGTAAGTTCCATTATAGTGAATGGGGCTTATTGGGGATAGGATGGCAGCCTCAGGGCCCAATCCTCTGCCTGTCTCCTCAGAAGTCAGTCCCAATAGAGGCAGTGGGGCTTCCTCCCAGGAAAGTGTGGAGAGGACTGCAGCCTTAGAGCCCCTCCTCTGCCTGTCTCCTCAGAAGTCAGTCCCAGTAGAGGCAGCGGGGCTTCCTCCCAGGAAGGTGTGGAGAGGACTGCAGCCTCAGAGCCCTTCCTCTGCCTGTCTACTCAGGCTGCAAGGCTATGACACTTTCCCAGGAGTAAGCCCCATTGAACAAAATGGAGCTTACTTCTGAGTAGACATGCATAGGCTTGGGCTCTCAGGCTGCAAGGCTATGCACCCTTTCCCAGGAGCAAGCCCCATTGAGCACAATGAGACTTACTTCTGAGTAGACACGCCTAGGCTTGTGCTGCAGATTGGTACGGGGGCTGCACCAGCCAACGTCCTTCCCCTTTTCCTCCGCCAAGCCAGTACCTGGGCGTTCCGTGGGTGCCGCAGCCCGTGTCCCTGGCTGGCTGGCTGTCCTCCTCCTCGGCGTTGGCGCGTGTCCCCCGGCTTGGAACCTGCTGGGGAAGCAGAGCACGGGGGGAGAGGCGGGCTGGGCACGGGCAAGAGCTTGGAGATGGGGGCAGGAGGGGGTCGTTGTGCGGTCAGGCAGGGGCCAGGTGCCCACCCAGCTAATGCCTCTGTTTTGCTCCCCCCCTCCTGGAATGCCTCCAAAGGGGGGGCCCCTGCAAAAAGGTACCGGAACTCCGTCCCCCCGCGTTCCATTAGAGAAAAAGCCCTACATTTATACATACAATAAATTTTCCCTAATGCTTTCAAAGCAGACCAAAATGCTTTGGTTGGGAAATACCCGGATGCTGCTCCTCATTCCCCCTCCCGCACCAAAAGGGGCGGGACTTGCCCACGCTGTTCCATTCACCTTCTTTCCCAAGGGGGCGGGGCTTAACCCAGGCTGCTCCTTTCCCCTCCCTTTCCCAAAGGGGCGGGGCTTAGCCCAGGCTGCTCCTTTCCCCTCCCTTTCCAAAAGGGGCGTGGCTTAACCCAGGCTGCTCCTTTCCCCTCCCTTTCTGAAAGCGGCGGGGCTTAGCCCAGGCTGCTCCTTTCCCTTCGCTTTCCCAAAGGGGCGGAGCTTAGCCCAGGCTGCTCCTTCCCCTCCCTTTCCCAAAGGGGCGTGGCTTAGCCAGGCTGCTCCTTTCCCTCCCTTTCCCAAAGGGGCGGGGCTTAGCCCAGGTTGCTCCATTCCACCTCCCCGTCCAAAGGGGCGTGGCTAAGCCCAGCCGGAGATCCGGAAGAAAGGTACCAAAATGGCGGCCGCGACCCGACTGTGAGTTTCTGTGGCAACCGCCGAGTCCCACCGTTACCGTTAGCGCTCCCCCTCCCCTTTCCTACAGCCCCCCCGTCCTCGGGGGTGGAGGCGGTGCTGCGCCGCCTGCGCGCTTCCCAGGGAGGCCCGTCCTCGCGCAGCGCTCCTCCCCGTCCCTGCCGCACCAGCGCCCGCCGCCGCTCACCCTCGGCCCGCCGTGGTCGCCCTCCGCGGCTCCTCTGGCTGTCACCCGAAGCCCTGGCCCCGCCCCGGCCCCGCCCCCAGAACGCTGGGCCGGGAAGCTGCTCTGCTTGGGCCCCTCTCCCTGGGAGGCCGCAGCCCCCCTGCACTCACCCGCTGGGAACACCTCCCACTGAGCCCAGCGGGGCTGCAGCTGCCACCACACTTCCTGTGGCAGGGAGTTCCACAGGCTCCCTGCAGCTACATGCATCAGGGCTCGTCTCCTGGGATGGACTTTGTCCAATCCCTTCCTGATCAGGCACCAGGCACCTTGGAAAACTCTTCATGGAGGACGCAGCCCCTCTGCTGTTTTGCAGGATGGCGGGATGTCCCACTGGACTGAGTGGCCACCACCACATCCCGTGGCAGGGAGTTCTACAAACTAATTAACATCAGAAGAGCCCGGCTGGATGAGGCCAAAGGCCCATGTAGTCCAGCCTCCTGTATCTCACAGTCACCCACCAGATGCCACAGGGAGCACAGAAGGCAAGGAGCACACAAGCAACAAGACACTTGCATGGGGGGGGGGAGAGAAAGATAGAGGAGTTTCTCTCTCTCTCTGTCTCTCTCTCTCACACACACACACTACTAGGCAATACTAGGCTGGGAAGTCCCATGAAATCAGGTGGTGGGAGACTGAGGATGAACAAGAGAAAGTGGTACTTTCAGCTGCCTGCGGAGCTCACTGCACCACAATGAGTGATGGACAATCAAATTAGGACATAAGAAGAGCCTCGCTAGAGAAGGCCAAAGACCCAATGAGTCCAGCTTCCTGTGTCTCATAATGCTCCACAAATACCTCAGGGAGCACACAAGACAACCAGAGGCCTGCATCCTGGTGCCACCCCTTGCACTTGGCATTCAGAGACAGCCCACTTCTAAAACCTGGAGGTTGCACAAACCCATCATGGCTCGTGACCTGTGATGGTCTTTTCTTTCAGAAGCCTGTCCTATTAAGGCATCTAGACCGGATGCTGTCACCACATCCTGTGGCAAGGAGTTCCACAGACTAATGACAGGCTGAATAGAGACTGAGACAAATCCATGGAGGACAAGTCTATCAATAGCTGCTAGGCTCTGTAGCACCTCCGGGTTCAGAGGCAGTCTACCTTTGAAAGCCTGTAGCAGGGGAGTGACAGTGGTAGAGGGCTGTACTGTCATTGCCTGCTTTAGGGCTTGCTAGAGCTGCTGGTGAGCTACTGTGGGAAACAGCATGCTGGACTAGATGGGCCTTGGACCAGATCCAGTTGGGCTGCTCTGAGGTGGAATTCTTTTCCCCAGGTGATTAGGCTGGTTCTCTCCCTTACCACCTTTTAAGTAGACTATTAGGGCCTTCCTGTTTCTGAAGACTTTTTATACCCCTTCCAGAGGGGTAGCTGTGTGAGCATGGAGCAGCAAAAACAGAAAGGAATTTAGGGCACAAGCCTAACCAGGTCTACTCAGAAGTAAGTCTTATTTTGTTCAATGGGGCTTACTCTCAGGAAAGTGTGGTTAGGATTGCAGCCTTAGTGGACCCTGAAAGGCAAAATGAATTTATTGCAGTCTTTTGTGGACTATAATTCCACAGTCTGTGGTCAGAGTTTTAGGCTCCCTCTCTGTGAAGGTAGGATTGTGCAGTCCCAGATCTCTGCAGTCATCCTTGCCCTTTGCTCAAGGAATTAGTCTCAGGAGCTTTTGCTGTGCGGCAACATCCTGGTCTCTCAACCATGGTTAAAGGAAGCAAACCATGGATAAGCATTCTGGTGGCGTCAGGCAAAGAGCAGGGGGTCATTTGCTGCATGTACAGCTCAGAAAAGCCAAGTTTCCCCCTTTGAGCAAAGCAAAACAACTTAACAGCCTCCTGCTCAGGGAAAGGAAAGAGAGCCACTTGACACCTCCCGGAGGAGCCGTTTCAAGTGAACTGCATCTTACAAGCTTACTGGAACAGGGTGTCTCAGGCTCACCATCCCCAGGGCAACTTTTGCAGTGACTGATCAAAAGCACTCCTAATTAAGAGCATCCCTTAAACAGCATGCGGGCAGTAGCTCATTTTGGAGAGCTCTGCTGCGCTCTTAGCCTGCAGGATGAATGGGAACCGATCCATCCGCAGCTCTGTGGCTGGAACTGCTTCTCTCTCTCCCCCCTTTTCTTTTCCCCCTCAGCCTTTTTTACAAGCAAAGAAAGCCAGGCCATTTGTTTGTGCAGTGATCCTATTTTGCTTGAAGAAGCAGCACCACCTATTCAAGCAGGATAGTTTAGTCAGGCCCCGGTAGAGCTTCCATAGATAAGCAGTGCACAGGAATTTCAGACAGGGACGGCAGAGCAACAGTGGTTGAAAGGGAAGAGGAACAGAAAGCAAAGGGAAAAGGCATGTTTTGAGCACATAATTCCACCGCCCTCCCACGAAACATCATGCATGCAGGCCTTTGTCCAGGCAGCACTGCTCCCTTGTAAACCCTGCTGAGGTCTGTGACTAACCGATTGGCTTATGGATAGTTTTGTGAGCTACACCGTCCAGGGACAGAGAATTAACTCTCACAATACCTGAACCAGGGGATCAGCCCATGAAAGCGATTGGCGGGAGAGATTTAGGACGGGGCTAGTTGTGATGGCTACGTACGGGGTTAAAGGGCAGTGTGTCGCCCAACGTGCAATGCAGGGGGTTATGGTGGGGGAGGGGTTCATTTCCTGCAAGTGGGCTACTTAGATAAGCTGGAACCATGAATCCTTGAAGCCCTCATTTGCAAACGCAGAGGTGGGTTCATGTTGTGTCCATGTTGTGTGTGCATCGTGTATGCCCGGGTGTGGCACAGGTCCATCATAAGCACCACTATCACCGACAGAGGCAGCTGACAGTTCTGGCACAGACTACCTGTGGAGGCAGGGTGGGGCACCTCTCCCCGATCGCACCCACAAAGGCCTTGGTGCCCCTGTGGCCACTGCTCTCTATCTTTTTGTCCAGCACTCCCCACAGCTGTCACACTGCAAGCAGAAAATGTGGACTAAGCACTCTTGCCAACTCAGCTGGCAGTCGATTGCCAAGACAGGTGACAGGACAATAATATTATTTCACTTGCCCTGAATGATTCCCACCCTTCCTCCCTAGAGCAAAACATGGTGCAGTGGAGTGGGGGATAGACATCCCAGTAACTGGTCAGGCCAAGACCTGTTTAGCTGTGGATGTAGAACAAATTCAATTACTGTACGGTTTTGCAAGATTACGATTTGCAGGACACGGACCAGAAAGGCTCGAGTTCAAATCCTTAGTCAGTAGCAAAGCTGTAACCCAGGGCCAGTCACCAACTCTCTAGGTAGCCCACCTCACAGTTGCCATGCAGGGAAAATGATAGATTAGGGAGAAGCTGTGCACTGCCCTGAGGTCCTGAAAGGAAGCTAGAATTTACTGACACTCAGTCGGATTCAGTTCAGCATGAGATGGAAGAGGAAATAATTTTGTAAAGAATCAAAGAAGTGCGGGGAGGAGGGAGACAAGACAAATGCAGTGAACCATTGTGAGCCGGCACATGGCACGCAAGCAGATAATGGGGAGGGGGACGTTGAAGACTCCACAGTTTAAGGACAGGCCAGCCATTCAGCACATCAGTGCGCAAAAGTCACGTCAAAGGGCTTATTGTGAGTGAGTGGACAATTGGACTGACTGATCGTCTTTAGTGCAGCCGTCAGGGGCTCCTCTGCACTCCCTCAATTGCCTCCTCCCCGCTGGGTAAATTTGGATTGTAAATTCCTTGGGGCAGGGATCTGTCTCCCGCTCTCTTTTTCTTGGCTAAAGCTCTCCTCCAGTGGACCGCATCCATTGATGGTGGGGCATAAATAATCCATGGGGGTGGCTGGCATTTTCTCTTAATAAAATAGAGTGTTGGAAAACAGGGTGCACCACAAGCCTATCGGGTGCACCCCAGTCAGAGTTAACAGAGCTCAGCGAGGGTCTGATTCAGTGTTGCTCTGGGCACGGTGGATAGCTGCAGGGCTGGCTCGTCCATGAGGCTGGCTGAAGCAGTCACCTCGGGTAGCAGTTTGGCAGAGGGCACACATTGTCATCTCCTCTGCTCCTTCCCACACTCCCTGGACTGGAAGGAGGCGGAGCAGAAGTGGAGGCGTGGCTGTGGAGGAAAGGAGAGTAGTGGGCTAGAACACCTCCGAAGCTCTATCCTACCACTCTTCTCTCTTCTACTTCCTCTTCTGCTCTACTACCCCTCTTTTCATTTTCCAATCCTGAAGTGAGAGAACTGGCATGTCACGAGATAAGGGGGGAAGCATTTGGCATGCCACCGGCGCCAGGAGGTCTTGGGCCAGCTCTCAGTAGCCCATGACTGCTGCTGCACTTGTACAGTCCCTGGTTCAAAGCCTGGCAGCATCTCCAGGTGAGCTAGGGAAATAGACAGAAGTTCTTGGAACATTTCATGCACATTATCTCAAAATAATGAATTCCTAAAGAATTCCCATAAGAGAACTCAGTATTTCTCATCTCTGTTTTCTAGGACAAGATGCCGAAGCTGTGAGATTGGCAAATGAGTGCTGCCAAGGTGAGCTGAAACATCTACCTTGCAGGGGAGGGGGGTACGTTGATGAACCTTTTCTAACCCTTCCGCCCAGAGGAGTGGGCTGTGTCCTCTTGGTCTCATCACACTGTCGCCTTTCCACCTGCTTTGAGGCAGGAGCTGTGGGTGCTCCAACAAATGGGATCTGCTCTGGCTTGCCTGAGCTCTGGCTCTGATTGCTGCTCCAAGGATGAGGGGTGAAAGGCTTTTTTGCCCTATTGTTATCCAAGTTCTGCCCTCCCCCTTTGCATCTCAGCTACTGCTCCCTCCAACTTCCCAGCCAGGACCCCAGGCAGGGTCACATGACTGCCAAGATGCATAAAGAGGAGGTTCAGTGAGCCTGTGCCAGTCCTGTGGTCACCAAACCTTGCAGCGGCATTATGGAAGACCAGCTTGTTCTTTTTGTTCCCTGATAGAAAAGAATTGCCCTTCCAAAAAGCGTGTTTTCTGTCTCTCTGTTCTTTTTTTGAGAAGAAACATATTTCACTGGGAATGCCACACTTACTAGGTGGAGCTGCCATGTTCTGTAGCAGTCTATCTCTGAGTACCAGACATTGGGAACAGGCAACAGGGAAAGGCCTTAACCTCCCTGCCTTGTTTTTTAAATGACAAATAATGAAGACTCTGCTTTCTGAGTTGCTTCAAAGCCTGTTGTGAGGGGGGCAAAGGCTCTGCTCTGCTCAGAGTGGAGCAGCTCACACCCACAGTCAAGCTGGGCTTCAGCAGAAGTGCTCCGAAAGCCATGAGAGGTTTTTGTGGTTTTCCCAAGTGGCTCTGACATTGGAGGTGAGAAGTAGGATGGTGTTGTGGTTCGGGAGTTGGACTTAGACCTGGAAGATCCAGGTTCAAATCCCTGCTCAGCCATGAAGCTTCATGGGTGACCTTGGGCCAGTCACTCTCTCTCAGCCTCACCTACCTCTCATGATTGTTGTAAGGGCAAAAGGAGGGGAGGAACCATGTGCACCACCCTGAGCTCATTGGAGGACAGGTGGCATGAAAAATGTGAAAAAGAAATAAAAATAAAATACTACCACCACTGCCACCAAACCCTTCTGTGACTTGGTATGGCGGCTATGGGTAGAGGTGAGACCTTCTTAAATCCTTTGCATGAAAACCATTTGTGGGACTCTGGAAAAAAGGACTCTTGGGGTGAAAGGCTCTTTTGCCCTATCATTCCTGGTCCATCCAGGTTCTGCCCCCCCCTTTGCATCTCAGCTACTGCTCCCTCCAACTTCCCAGCTGTGACCCCAGACAGGGTCACATGACTGCCAAGATGCATAAAGAGGAGGATTAGGGGCAGATCCCCAGCTGAAGGGGGAAGCAGAGGTGAATGAGCCATTTTCTTGTTTTCAAATGGTCGGTGAGTGAGACTTTACTGGGGCTGAGTTCCAAATCTGGCCCCTTCAGACCCTGGCAGCATCTCCAGGTAGGGCTAGAATAGACCCCTGAACCGGGTACCCTGCAGGAGCCCTGCCAGTCAGTGCTCAACAATGCTGAGTTGGCTGGACCAAAGTCAGGACTCAGCCGTAACCTGCTTCCTGTGTCGGAGCAGAGCTTCCAGCGCCCACAAGAAGGACCCGCAGTCACCCGTTCAGAGTTCTGGCAGCTTGGCGCCTCTCGTTCTTTTCTCTCTGTTTATTTTTTGAGCTGGTTCGTGCAGCGTGGAATTGATTTAGCGGGCTCCGGGCTGCAACAGCCCAGATGGTGTTTTTGCAAACGCTGAGAAGAGAACAAATAAACACCCTAATAGTGCCGTGTAGGCAGAATTGTGACAGAAAGATGGGGGGGGGGAGAGAGAGAGAGATGTGTGGGGAGGGAAGCAGCTGGCCCACTCAAACCTCATAGGCACTACCATGCCAGCTGGTAATGTGTGCCAGATATATTGGTGGCAGCACACATGGTCTGCAGCAGTTTCTGTTCTGTGTTATCCCGCGTGTCTCTGTGCCCTTCTCGGTCGATTAAGGCCACTTGCACAAAAAAAAACCCATCCATTAAGATTCTTAATAATGTCACATAATGCTGGAGCACCTCCCTGATGAAAAAAGGCTACAGCGTTTGGGGCTCTTCAGTCTGGAAAAAGGCGCCTGAGGGGAAGGACATGATTGGGGTGGACAAAGTTATGCATGGGATGGATTAAGGGGTATTCTATTCCCTCTCGCACAACTCCAGAACCGGGGGGACATCCACTAAAATAGAGTGGCAGAAGAGTGAGAACAAAGCATGGCATTAATCGGCGGAACTCCTTGCCACAGGATGTGATGAATAGCACCTGGCCTAGACGCCTTCAAAAAGAGTTAGGACGGATTGCTGGAGGAAAAGTCCATCACAAGTTATGAGCCATGCTGGGTATACACAACCTCCTGGTTTTAGAAGCAACCTATCTCTGAATGCCAGGTGCAAGGGACTGGCAACAGGATGTGGATATTTTGTTGTGTTGAGTGCTTCCTGATGTGTCTGGTTGGTCTCTGTGAGATGCAGAAAGCTGAACTAGATGGCCCTTTGGCCTGATTCAGCAGGGCTCTTTTTATGTTCTTTTGCTCTTATGTATGTGTGCCATAATAAGAAGGGGTTTTCAAGGCCATCTAGTCCAGCCCCGCACTAGAAGCAGGAAAATTCTCTCTAGGGCACCTCAAGGAGGGCTTCTCTGGGGCATCAGGAGAACCCACCTCTTCCCTGGCTAGTTGGTCTCTTCGCTGAACTGCTCTGACAGTTAATAATTTCTTCCTGATATGCATTCGAAATCTACCCTCTTGCAGCCTGCCACTCTGCAACAGAAGGAGTCTCTGCCTCAAGGGCTTCGCAATCGAGATATAAACACTAGGCAGAAGACAGAGAAAAGGGTTTGAGGGAAGTAAGAGAGAGAGAGGATGCAAATCCAGGTTATCTGTACTGCAAAGAGTGACAGAGCTGGAAAAGCGGGAGAGAGAGAGAAGTCCCTGCCCCAAAGATCTTGCAATCTAAAGAGATAAAATGAAGACAAGAGAGGAAAGGAGAGGTAAGGAAAGATGAGGGAAGTCTGTACAAGGAGGAAGGGACAGCTAGCCACCTCGTACCTGGAGTCCCAGGGGACAAATTCTTGCTTTCAGGCCTCAGTTATACTGTGGAACTTACTGCCACAAGATGTGATTTGCATGAATGGAAACGTATTACAGTTCAGAGTGAGTTTAGGGCTTCCTTTCTCTCTCTGCGAAGCCGGAATGTTTAACAGTTCAAAACCTTAAAAAAGTTTCAGGGTTTTAGTTTAATCCATCACGATTAGGGATTAGGCCAATGAGACCATCACAAGGCCCCGGATTATTTTCACATCTGTCCGGGGAGCTTCGCAGCTCCTGACCCCAGCTGCTGTTGGGAATCTGCCCTGGGAACATCTGGCCCCAGCTGCGGCTGGAAATGGGGTACAGGCTGTCACTGCCAAGGCCCTGCATCATGTATGGGCAGCAAGTGCTGTACGTGGAAGATCGGGACAATTGCACACTCCTTAGTAAGAGATTAGTGGGGAAACAACAGAGTGCACATGAACCTCTCCTTGGGGCAGAAGATCTTGAAGTGGGGTGGGTGCTGCAGTCCAGCAGTCACCTGTCCACAGAACAGGCAGGGCTGGGGCATTTTGATGCATCTAGTGGCTGGACAAAGCCTGTGCAATAAGCAACAAGCTGAATGCCCCCCTCCTGCACTGAAACTGATCCACCAGTGACCCAAATAACCTGGTGCTTTGGCTGCCTGCTGAGAGCCAACTTAGCGTCATGGCTGAAGGCTTCCCCCCCCCCAATCTAATCTCACATCTCCCAAGAGCTTGGTCTGAGGCCATAAGCAAACCGCTCCACTCCTGGCCTCAATTGTCCCCATCTGTGACATGGAGAACGATTGTCAATCACCACTCAGGGCTGCCGTTGACATCTCAGGAGAACGCAGATGAGGCACTCAGGAAGTGTGGGAAGGAGAATCAGGTAGAGGAATCAGGAATCGCTGAAGCTAGATGAAAACATTGGGAGAAGGGAGGTAGATGGTCATCACCATGCGCGGGTCTCCAAGGGACCTCATGCCCTGCTGTTTTGCTCTGATGTTCCCTTCTCACCTGGAATGTCCCTTCCCTCCTGCTCCACTTCCCCCGCCATCCTGTTGTATTTTTATCTCCCGAAAGATGCAGCGCTGAATGCTCTCTGCTGTTATGTGCCTATAAGGCTTGAACTCCAGAGAGATGAATGTGGGAGGGAGGACAAGTGGAGGGAGCGCCACTTTCATCCGTCAATGACTGGGCAATGACAGTGAAGCCTAACCTCTTTGGACAGGTTGCTTTGTTGTGGTTTCTAATACATGGCAGTGACAGTTTTTGGGAACCTGTTCATTTACGGTGGCACCGCGTCCATCAGGCCCAGCTGCGCCTGGCTTTTCATGGGGCCTTGCGAACATTTCTGCTGCCCCTCTTTCCTCTTATCGACTTGGGGGGGCCACGAGGCAGTTCGCAGGGCTCGGCTGAGGGGAAAGCGAGAGAACAGTTTGGAGGAAAAAGACCGAGGGAGCCGTGTTGATGGTTTGCAGCAATAGGATATGGCAGAGGAAGGGTCCCGGGCTTGTTGCCATGGCAGCCAATTAGCGGCCTGATACGAACGCAGATGGAGAAGGCGCCTGGGCAATTAGGCTCCCGATTAAGGCAGCCCCGGCCTGGAATTGGGCGCTCATCGCCCTTGAGCTCTTCAAGGTCAGGTTGCAAGGCGGCCACATCCTCCTTGCGGTCTGGCTACGTGTGCGTGGTAATCTGGATTCAGACTGGATTAGTCCCGGGAGCATTTGCCGTCACTTGAGGGGCCCTGGGTCAGGTCGGGAAGTCATGGGCCGAGCATCGGGGAGAAGGACTGGCCTAGCTTTCTGCCTGCCATATTAACTCAGGCTGGCTTTGTGCCAGTGCAGGTGTCAGTTGGCGACTTTGGACAGGTGTAGCACCAAGTTCACATCTTCTTACTTGTAGAGATATACAGCTAAGCATTTAGGGCTTTATCCTACCAGTTTCTCAATAAGTAGTGGTGCTGCAGAGTCATTTTAAATATAACTAGACCATAAATATTTATAATATAATTCTTAGATAGATAGATATAATTCTTAAATAGAATAGATTCTTAAATTATATGAGTTTTTGTCTTCTTGCAGTGATTCCCTGTCCCCTTCCATGCACATTTTTGGGGGCTGCAGGCCAGAGAAAAGTTTGATAACCGCATGACTGTCAAATCCAGGCCTCTCTGTTCAGAACCTATCTCTCTGTACCCGAGGACTCAATCATTAAGGGTTCCTGTTGTGGATACTCATCAATGCATTGGACTTCATATGTACTGTCTCTGACAGGCAAAGAAAAGCAGTGGGTATGTGGAAACCCATGTGGCTGTGTGTGTGAGCTGGCAAGAAATGGACATGACCGCTGCCACCTGAGTCAGGCCGTTTTGTAACCAGCTCAGCTTTGTCAAGCACTGACTGGCAGCTGCCGCCCAGGGTTCCAGACCAGGGGTCTTTCCCAGCTCTGCCTGGAGACGCTGCCAGGAATTGAACCTGGGGTCTCCTGCATCCAGAGCAGGGGCTCTCCCACTGAGCTACTGTGTCACCCACCCCATCTCGACAGCCTTAGCCAAAGCCATCATTTTCCCATCCTCTGCCTGAGATGTGGAGATGATGATCTTGGCTTTGCCTTGAGGAGATTACCAAAGTCCTGTACGTGGAGTGCTGTGAAGATCCTCCTTTGTCCATTGACTGTTGAATCCCATCTGCCTGTCTTTCTCTCTCTCCCCAGCCTTTTTAGGTCTGGGTCTTCCTAGAATTCGGTTGTGGCATCCCTGGGATCTGACTATGACTTTAGCCATTGCCTGCTTCCTCTGCCGATGCTGCCAACAGAGCAGAAGCGCCAGGCACCGCCTGTTTTCAACCACACCCTGCAGCTGGTGAGTAAATATATGACACTGCCCCACCAAGACAGACTGTTGATCCCTCTCATTTAGTGGGACCCGTACTGACTGGCAGCAGCCATTGCTGAGCTACGTCCCCACTGAGTGCTGGCCTCATGGTTCATCCAGGCAGAGGTGTCACTAGAGCTCATTGCATCGCCCCCTGGGTGGAGTGTCCACCTCCCTGGGGTTCCTTGCAGGGGAAGCCTCAGACCAAGCCAGGGGGAGGGGATTCACGGCACCCTTGTCCTCCTCCCTGGAGGTGGGACCTGAGGCCCTTGGTCTTCAGGCAGGGGCTCCAGCTCTAGCCTCCTGCCTTCCCTCTACAGAACTGCCTGTCATCACAGGCCTCCCTGCTTTTATCCTTCCCAGCCACACCCTTGGCTCCTCCCCTGCCTCCCTCTCTAGGCTTAAAGGGGCCCTGACCCTGGCCTGCTTCCCTCCTCTTTGGTGGTTAATGGTGACCCGGCCCTGCTCACTGCTCAGGTCCTGTGAGCCCTGGGGGGACAGTCTCTCCCACCCAGCCGCCCTACATCTTACCTGGTCAGCTGGAGAGGTGGTGACGACTCTATGGCTGGGCAGTTCTGCCCCTGGCCTGCAGCCAGGTAAGGCAGGGGTCGGGCAAGGGCTCGACCCCTGACAACTATATCACAGCACAAGTCACCCAACAAATCAGTAACTAACACAAAACCAATTTGTGGCCAACTTGATGACACTCACACAACTGAATAAGATTAGGATTAGTTCTGATACATTAAAATGAGAGCTGACTCTTGCTAACACTTTATTAATTCCCTAAGTGCTCATTACCTCTCAGAACAATCAGTCTCATTGGTCGGTTTTGAGTGAAGGAAATCCACTTTTTGTGACATAAGGCAGTTGTGTTTTCCTTTTCTGGTTATTTGGCCATAGCCTTTGATAGGATACAGATATTTCAACGAGGTTTCATTGCATTCTGCATGGACTTCTGTACAGACTGATATATAGCATGGTGGTATTATTTGAAAATACCAAGATTTCACAATTTTGGCCAGCAGTGGTGTCACACACACACCCCAAGTGTGTCACCTGGTGCGGTCCACACACACCCCCAGTGATGCCACTGCATCCAGGGTCTCCGAGAACCTTCCATGTAAATTACGAACCTTGTGGCCTAGTGAAGGAACTTAAAGCCAGAACAAACTTGTTGTGTGGTTTTGCTGTGTGTGATTATACAGGCCACCACCTGGTCCAGGTTCAGAAAGGACCACCCTTTTCTACTGCGCTGGTGTATTTTAAAATTGTCCCATCCTTGTCCTCCCCCAGGAGCAAGAGCTCCAAAGTTTCCTGCCACCTAGTCCTCCAGGGCTGCACCTGTTTAAACACAAATGTATTGACTCTGGTGAAATTAGCAAGATTAATTCCCCAAGCAAAAGGGAAGCACCAAAGAAGGAGGGGAATCCAGCCCCTTCCATTGGCAATTTTTCCTTGTTCCAGGCCTTCCGGGATAGCAAAGGAGAACTGGCGCGGTCTGGGGGAATAGTATATACACAGCTGGTGGATGTTATCCGTACTCCTTTCAGATACGTCCTCTTCAGTCTGGCATGAACCAGCTGTTGTTTTGTTTTCTCTGCATGTCAGAAAGAGAATTCCAATTTCTTACGCATGCTTCTCCCAGCTCTTTAAGAGTCAGATCTTGTGTGCTGGGAGAGGGGAGTGAAGGACCCTAAGCAGTCCGCCTGAAGAACAGAATGGAATGGAGTATTTTAGGTCAGTTATCCTCCTATCCTCCTGTTCCTGCTGCCTCCTATCTTGTGAAATCAGCAAAGCAGATATCCCCCACACAAGTCACTAGTCCGCAAGGTGATGACAGCTGGCGTACACATCACAGCGGAGAGGTGAAGCTGCAACTTGCAGCGCTCCCCAGTTCGAATCCTGCCTCTGCCATGAATTCTCTCTCAGAGGCACTGCCCTGCACCCTCAGTCTTCCCCATCTGCACAATGGGGATAATAATAGCTTGCATATCTTACGGGCTGTCGGCATGGAATGTGTCAGGGTAATTCAGGCAAAGAGTTTTACATGCTGGGAAAGCACTAGGCCATACTGTGGCCCAGGGGCCACATCCAGCCTGCCACAAGATTTTATCTGTTCCACAGCAACTTAAAGTATTTTTTTCCTCAGCCACACGTTCAGACAGCCAACGCTTGCAGTTCTGTCTGCTGCCCTCCCTACCATGTGTCCAGAGTGGCACCAGGCTTCCAGGTGATTACTCAGGTTCTCATACAGCCTTCTGCTTTCACACACACATGCATGAACATTTGCACTGAGTCAACCCAGTATAGCTCAGCACTGACTGGCAGTTGCTTTCCAGGCATGGTTCTTTCCCCAGAGATGCAAGGACCTCCTGTGGGCAAACTGGGACTCCAAAACTCAGCAGTGGTCCTTTATCTACCATACCCTGAGGAGCTGTGTGTTTTGCGATCAGCGCATGGGTGAACATTCAGCCCCACTGAATCAGGCCATAGGCCCATCTGTCCAGCTTCCTGTATCTCACGGTGGCCCACCAAATGCCCCAGGGAGCACACCAGATAACAAGAAGACCTGCATCCTGGTGCCCTCCCTTGCATCCGGCATTCTGACGTGGCCCATTTCTAAAATCAGGAGGTTGCACATACCCATTATGGCTTGTAACCCGTAATGGATTTTTCCTCCAGAAACTTGTCCAATCCCCTTTTAAAGGCATCTCGGCCAGATGCCATCACCACATCCTGTGGCAAGGAGTTCCACAGATCAATTACACGCTGAGTATGCTTTTGTCTGTCCTCACTCCTCCAACACCCAATTTTAGCAGATGTCCTCTGGTTCTGTTGTTGTGTGAGAGGGAAAAGAAAAGAAAGAAAAGGGTGCAGTGGGAGACATAAGTGCAGGGTGCAGGGAGAGGGTGCTGGAGTAACCCCAGGTGTATCTTCTGTCTTGTAGGTCACCAGCCAGGAATAGCAGCTACTATGACTTGCTGGGGATCAAGGAGGACGCCACCATGGAGGATATCAAGCGGGCCTTTTTCCAGAAGTCTAAACAGGTACTATTGTATTTCAAAGAAAATGGAGAGGAGGGTATGTCCCAGCAACTGGGATAATACAGGGACAATTTGGAGCAGCAAGTGGGAGGAAAGTGAAAGATACCCCCTGTCCTCCTCCTGCTGCTGTCTTGTGAAATCCACCCAGTGGATAAGCCTACACAAGTTGCTAGTCCACAAGCGTTCTCTGCCTGGACACTGTTTTCGCTCATCCCAGGCAAAAAGGCAAGCCCAAGACCCATGCAGGTTTCTGGGTATTTGTGGTCAATACAAGGCCACATCAACTGCCTTTGTGGCATGGACTTCTCCCATGGCTCGAAACTGCAGGGCAGGGCCACGATCCTCCGGGAAGTCCTCCTGCCTGTGCGCAAACTGGAACAAACTAGAGGATGAGGCTGCTTGGAGTGTGTCAGATGGGAAGAGAGCACCAAAGCCCTCGAGTGCCTTTTTTATTTTTTAAATCTATATTTAGAGTCTTGCTAAACAAACCTTTTGCATCCTAAAACATTTGGACCACATCTTTGGGATTTTCTCCTTTCCTGAAGAGGGCAGTGTTGGGCTGAAAGAGGGCCAGCTGGACTGTGCCAAGGAAAAACGCCAGACACGTCCTCGTCCTTGCGCCGTCGCTGGTGTTTTCGCACGAGTGTGTTCATTTGCATTCCCGTTCTGGTTCAGATGTTAATTTTTGTGTGTGTGTGAGAGAGAGAGAAAGAGAGAGAGAGCCAGCTAGCGCCAGTGCATCAAGCCGACATTATACTTCAAGCGGGGGGGCGGGGTGTCCTACGGCTTCCACTGCTATGAAGACAGTCATTTAGAATCGCAGAGGTTGAGGGGTGCTCATCTTGCCCCAAAGAACCTGAAAACTTGGGGCTTGCTTGCTTGCTGCTAAAATGAGTGCGCATCCCCCCCCCCAGATCCTCTGAGCTACTAGCTTGCCAGGGGAACCAGTGTGTTCCTTCCTCCCCCCCTCCCCATGTTGTGCTAGTCCCAAAGGCTTTCAGCTGATGACAGGTACATGCCCATCACATGTTTACCTGCTTTGCAGGTGCAGCGGCCTCCGTCAGATTGCTCACAGCTTGCGCATGTGCCCCCGTTAAGGAAACAGAACCTCTCCATGTGCTTGCAGGAGGGAGAAAGTTGCTCAGACCCTCTTGATATGGTTGTGGGTGCTTTTGCAGGGCAACAAGGGCCGGTCCCTTCCCTAGCTGCTTGAATTCCCAGCCTGGATGAGCTAAGACCATGAACCTCTCCTGCAATGGCTTTGTCTGATCTCAGGCAGATCTTAGTGCTGCATAGAAGGTGGAGGCCGCTTAATTTCTGTTTTCAAGCTCGCCCACTTAGAAGTTCGGGACTGAACTTGTCAGTGCTTATCTTTTATCCTTGCACCGCGGAACCCCCTGCCAAATCGAGGGCAGTTGCAGGCAAGGAAGAGCATATTGCAGTGACTGTGTGCGAGTGTCAGGCCCTGAAAATCTTGACCTTTGTTTAAAAGACAAGTTGCTGGACCTTATGATTTCAAAAAGTGTTTGGTTGACACCCGGGGCTTCCAGTAATAAGAGCAGAATTGGGGGGAAAGTTTCTGGAGGCCCCCTAAAGCTCTCTGCCTGTTCTGTGTGGAGACAAATAGTGGGGTGGGGCTGTCACTTGGTGGCAGAGCCCCTATTTTCCATGTAAAAAGTTCTGGGTTCAATCCCATGCAGAACTGGGAAAGACTCCCCTAGCCTGGAATGCTGGAGGGCTGCTACCAGTCATCCCTGACAGTGCTGACCTAACTGAGCCAGAGGTCAGACTCAGGCTGACAGCCTTCTGTGGTCCATGTGCTTAAGTCTCTCTGCCCTTTCCTGGCCTGTCCAAACAAGGAACATTTGCCTCAGCTGAATCCTTGCAAACAGGACTGTCTGGCGCCCATTAATCCCCCGTGCACAGAACGGCAGAATTTGGAGTCCTGCATTGGGACTCTCCTGGCCTGGGATTTGGGTGCTCAGCCGCTTAATTCGAGGAGAGCCCCTCCTGCCATCTGCATGCAGCTGTTTCTATCCCTCCCCATCTGTGGGAAGCAAATCTCTTCCCTGCTCCTGGAGAATCCCGGCCTTTGATCGCTTCCAAGTGGTGCTCGCTCAGCCCTCCCAGCCTGCAGTCGAGAGGGATGTTCTTTCTTTTGGGAAGGAACTGGATCCCCCAGGAGCGGCATGGAGAACCCAAGCAGTTTCAGGACGCCCATGGGGCAAGCAGGAGGGATGAGAAGCCAGCTCGGCTCCTCTGAAGTTCGAGGACAGGACATGCGGGGAGACGCTTGCAGTCTGGGTCTTGCAGCGTCGCCATTCCCCCTTTTCCAGCCATGCCCATCCAGTTGAAACCAGGCAGACTAGGCTGTTTGATTCATGCGCCCTCTTGTGCCTTAGAATGCTTTAGAATGCTTTCCCAAGGGAGAGGAAAATATTCCCTTTAAAATTAATGAGGAAATTAGTCATGAACACGCAATTAATGCAATAACTATAAAAGACTATAGTTGCAGCGAGACACTCGATAAACAGTTGCGCAGAGCTCGGAACTGTGAGAAATGGTCTCTCTGGGGAGGATGTTTCATGGCAACAGTGGGACCAGCACCAAAAAGGCCCCACCTTCTGTGCTTGCCAACTGGATCTCATGGTAGGCTGGAGAAGAGGGTGTGAGGTGCACATCTCAAGGACCGGGTAGGCTGAAATGGGAGAATGAAGGCCCAATTCTACCCTGCTTTCCAGCACTCATGCTGCAGCATTGCTGCCCTAAAGTGTTACCTCCCCATTGCCTCCCCACTGCCGGATGCAGCTCATGCCCCATTGGCACAGCTGCATCAGTGCTGGAAAGTTGGATAGGCTTGGGCCCTGAGTCTCTTCAGGTAGTTTGGCCCTCAGAGCCTACTGATGCAAAGGCCATTTCTATACATGAAGTAGAACAAGGTGGTACAGTTGTGAGATGGTAGAGTAGACTGTACCACATCAGCTTGGAGGTGGGTTCCCACTTTGGCATGTTCCATCTACCAGCCCTCCCCTGCCAACAAAAACTCCTTGCAGGTTAATCTTAGACCTTAGCCTTTGTGTATCACTCTTTTTGAATTTGTGTAAGCTCTTTTGGAGCTGATAACAGTCTCATAAGGTTTCATTGTCCCCATTCTGCATACAGGGAAGATTGAGGCTAAGGGGGAGTGGTTTGCCTGAGGCCACCAGGTGAGAATTCCTGGCAGAGGCAAGATGGGAAAGGGGGAGTGCCCGTCACTTAGGAACATGTATTGTGCCCATTCTACAGATGGAGAAGAATGAGGTTAAGAAGGAAGGGCTTTTCTGAGTTTGTTCGGGGCCGAGGCAGGATTTGGGGAAGTCTTGCTTTGTCGTTGTCTCGTAACTGCTGTGTTGCACCAGCTCTCCCCAGCACAGCAGAATTAGCTCCCATCCTGCAGAAATGGATGGGGGCTCATTTGGGGAATTCCTGGCTTATGGTGACACTTTCCAGTCTGCATGCTCGTGAGGCACTGGGCACCAAAGCCACCCATCTTGTTTGTACAGGCTTCCAGGAAGCATGCAAAGAAAGATATTTCTTTACCTAGCATGTAATTAGTCTGTGGAACTCCTTGCCACAGGATGTGGTTATGGCATTGGGCGTAGATGCCTTTCAAAGGGCAGATTGATGGAGGAAAAGTCCATCACAAGTTGCAAGCCATGCTGGGTATGTGCAACCCATGTGATTATAGAAGTTGGCTGTCTCCGAATGCCAGATGCAGGGGAAGACACCAGGGTGCAGGTCTCCTGTTGTGTGCTCCCTGAAGCATCTGGTGAGCCACTGTGAGATCCAGGAAGCTGGACTAGATGGGCCTTTGACCTGATCCAGCAGGGCTTATACGTGCAAGTCTTGCCCCCTCCCTTTCTCTCTCTCCTTTCCAGGAATACCCCTGCCCTCATTCCGTGGCATCCCAGAGCTCCCCGAACGCAGACGCTGCTTCTAAGGGAAGGGTTATCTGCCTTTGGGCAGCTCTTTCCTTCACCCATCTCCGGCCTCAGCTGCCTTGGAGGCCTGCCCAGGAATCCCAGTGCTCCAAATCTTATCTGTTGGGCTGCTTGGCCCAGGCTGGCCAGCAACCCGTTTGCTTGTATCTCTAATGCAGGGCGGGGGGAAATTGCTGCTGGAGGGGGAGCTGCTCAGTGTTGCTCAGTGTCCCTCTCAGTGTCCCTCTCCCACTGGGACCCCTTTCCCCTCTGCCTTGGCACCCAGTCCCTTCGCAGCACCAGCTAACCTTTTTGGGCAGAAGGGCCTCCAATCCAGCCCTCCAAGCGCTCCCTAACCCTGGCGAACAACACAGCCTTTGCCCCCTTTCCCCATCCATACGCACAACCCAGCCCGCCCAAATGGAGCAGCTTTGCTCCTAGGTGCAACACCAGCTCAATGCACACTTGGAAGAAGGACACGTGCGCGTGCCTCCTGAATGACCACATCAAGTTGAGCATGAGCAGACGTGCATCCCATCTAGGAGTGGGGTGGGTTTCCAACATGCGGGTGTCAACAACAAGAGCGAAAGCAATCCAGGAACATGTGTTTACTTATGGCTTAGCGGTTCGAGAGTTGGACTTAGACCGGCAAGATCCGGGCTCAAATCCCCGCTTGGTCACGAAACTTCCCGGGTGACCGTGAGAGCCTCTCTCTCAGCCTCACCTACCACATAAAGTTGTTGAGAGGACCAAAGGAATCTTGCACATCACACTCTGAGCTCCTTGGAGAAAGAGTGGTATAAAAATCTGGAACAGAAAATAATGAAATAAATAAAAATGAATGTATTCCCTGCAATTCCAGAAGCTCCAGCCGGCAATTTTTCCATTTTCCTCTCCAGAATTCCTCCCGTTTGCAAACAAGAGCGTCAAAAAGCGTCAAATGGACAGGGAATGTCATGTGCTCAGCGAAGGATGGAATATACAGTAGTTTTATTTTTGCTGCGCTGGAATCAAAGTCGCCCTGGGGATTCTAAGAAGCCACTCTGTGGCCCTCTGTACTGTCTCTGTTCCCCAAGGTGGCCCATCACGGGCCCAAGATGTTTGCATGTGCCTAGTGTCTGGGGACATCTGCAAGAGGGATCTGAAGGCCTTAGGAGTGGACCTCAACAAGTGGGGTCTCAGGTCCCTCTGAGCGGCCCGCTTGGAGGCAGGCTGTGCAGCATGGCCTTTCCCAGTTTGAAGAGACACTTGGCCAACAGTCTGAGGCAAAGAGGCAAAGAAGGGAGGCCCACAGCCAGGGAGACAGACCAGGGACAGACTGCACTTGCTCCCAGTGTGGAAGGGATTGTCACTCCCAAATAGGCATTTTCAGCCACACTAGACGCTGTTCCAGAACCACCTTTCAGAGCGCGATACCAGAGTTTTTGGGACTGAAGGTTGCCAACAACGAGTGTCTGGGGGCCCATTCTAAACTGGCCTGTCCACTCCCAGTCTTTTCCCCCACACTGCTCCATGCAGCCATCCTTCCCCACGTGTGTCAGGAGGGTGACTTGGGACAGCAGGAGAGAGGGGAGCAGGCCCAGAAACGGTTGAGGCAGGCCAAATATTGTACAACTGGGGGGCGTTCCAGGTCCCATTGCAAAAGTCTTGGAGCTGGCTCTGTTGAAGTTTGGAAAACAGCCCTTGGGTATTGGTTAACATCCCTCCCCCTCACACACACACACACACACATCGTTGTAAAAAAAAACAAATAATCCCCCCCCCACACACAAAGGGGGGATAATCCATGTGATAATCTGTTTATCAGGCTGGGGGATCTGGAATGGCGTCTGGTTACCTTGCGCAGAAGTTTTCGTTAATGGGGGCTGTAAGTCGGTTTGGGATGAAGGTTTTCCTTGATGTGGGATCCTGGCTGGGAGGCATCTGGAGGGACCCCGCTGCCGCCTCAAGATGCCAGGGTGTTTACTGGCCCAGGCAGTAAGCCTTTAATGGGGCCTGAAGCAACAGCACATTCCTGCCTCCTCAACAAACTATTGACACGCACACGGCTGTGTTCCTTCCACTCTTGATGTGTACACATGTATTAAGTGTGGTAGTGGCTGAGATACTGAGCTGTGACTCAGGAGTTCACTGGTTTGAATCTTGCCTCTGCCACAGACTCTTTTTACTGGTCTTAGGCAAGTCCCTCCTTCTCGGCCTTCCCTATCTGCAGTATGGGGATAATAATACTTCCTGAGCTGGACTCCTGAAATCAGAACCTCTCCACCTTGCCTCTGCTATGAACTCGCTTGCTGGCCTTAGGCAAGGCCTCAGCCTCTTGGCCTTGGTCTTCCCTGTCTGCAATATGGGGATAATTATACCTTCTGGGGTTGTTGTAAAGACTGGGTGAGAAAGGAAGTACTCGACAAACACTAAACATTATTATAACACATTTAAATGTTTTTGAATGATGTGCATCATTGTGGTTTTACCAGTCAGGGTCCAGGGGCGAGAGAATCACCAGACCACTGTAGACCTGATCCAGACCTAACCACTGTAGACCTGATCCAGCTAGTCCCAATCGCTCCTGAGATGTCTCATGGCAGTGCTGGTGTGTGATAGAGCCCATTTTTGTAGCCACAAAGACTGCAAAGTGAGCAGCTCTTTTGAAAAACCAGAGTTTGGGGGGGGGGGGTTGACTTGAACCCAGTGCCATATCCTGCCCTTGTGCTCCGTGGAATTGTGGCATGCAGGATAGGGGACCGAGTTGGAATCAGCTTCAGAAAGCAGGCAGGTGGGCGGATGGTGTGATGGGGTTTGGGGCTGCCTTCTTTGGGGAGGGGTCTTGAGAGATGGTGTGCTGCCTTGTGACCCCCATCGGTGGTATCCTGTTTCTGATCTGATGGGCCTGGGCCTGATGAGTCACAGCCCCCTTTCTGCAAAGGAGTTAAAAGCCGGGGGTGCCGTGCTTGCGCGGATTCCCCCTCCCTGGTCAGGGTTTCCTGTAAGTGCTGGCAAAACTGGCCAGTGTTTGCTCTCCAGCGCCGTTCCCCAAAGCCACAGCTTGCAAGGTAAACAAAGAGCAGACCTGCATATGGGGGCCAGGGAGGAACTTCGCCAATGTACCCTGGCCAGCCAGGTGGTGTTGTGGGGGGGGGGGGCACACTGAAAAAAGCAAAGGAGATAGGTGTAGGTTCCATTCCCTGGCTCACTAAAACACCTTAATCCAGGACCCTAGCAACCCAAGCGCTCCCCCCTCCCCCCGTTCCTTCCCTGTACTTTGATGTGTCTCGGAACCTGCCACAAAAAGACCGTCTAGATGTGGTCTGGTGCAGTAAGCAACCACCTTGGGTGCGCATGGATGACATTCAGGCCATGGTCTCTTGGGGGCTGGGAATCCTCGCAGGAATATGTTGAATATGTTACCTGCCCCATCTTGGTGTCTCAGCTTGGGCACCGCAACTGTATCTGGGCTAGAGCTGTGTGAATCAGAGGGCCTTATGAACCGGGGACCTTCTGCATGCAAGTGGGGACAGGTGACTAGTGGGAGGCAGCTGGCCCTCATTAACATGTGCTGAGTCAGGCGCTTGGATCTGTCTTGCTCAGCAGTGCCAGGCACTGGCTGGCAGCAGCTCTGCAGGGTTTCAGGCAGGGCTGTACCTGGAGATGCTGACAGAGGTGGAACCTGGGGCCTTCTGTCCTGTCCCCCCCTCCCCAGCGGGAGCCCTGCCACCCCTCTGCACTAGAATTGGGAGCTTTGGGACCTGCGTTTGCTACGATTTGCATGGCCTGCAGTTACCGGAAAGAATCAGGGTGTACATCAGGACACACACAGCCTTCCACTTTGACCTGAGCAGCACCTTCTGCATCAAACAGCCCAGGCGACTGCATCCAAGCCACGGACTCCAGGGCCGGAGGGCTAGATTTGAAGGCTGTGCCCACAAGCCCCTGTCCAGCCATCATGTTCCCCCATGCCCTGGCTGGCTTGGGAAATGTCCTCAAGGGCAACCCTGGAAGGCACACTGACAGCTCGGGCCATCACAGTGGGGGATGCTGATCTTCGAAGATAAGCAGGGTCAGGCCTGGTTAGTACTTGGATGGGAGACCGCCTGGGAATACCGGGTGCTGTAGGCTTATACCATAGTCTTTCGAGACTGAAGGTTGCCAACCACATGTGGACCCCTTACCAACAGGTTTTTCAGACCTTTGGGTCTCAACCCTCCAGTCGGGACAGGTAGTCTGGATCACAGTTGGGGGCCTTGGTTGAGTTGGCACATTCCTGCCTCCCCATTCCTCCCTTCCCCCCCATCCATTCCCGGCCGCCCTTGGCCTCTATGACGCGCAGGCAATCTGGCCCATCCACGCACATTTGACCCGCTGGTGTTAAAACAGTTGCCTCCCTTTTCAGGCCAGCTTGTTTTCTCGCGTCAAACCATTTAATTAAGCATTAAGGAGGGTTTATTGGCTGGCCGGGCCCAGGGAAGTTATGATTGTGTTCCTTGTCAGGAGAAAAAAAGGCTTAACTCCTCCACCATCCCATCGTCGCTGTGGACTGACCGAAGTGGAGATGTTCAGGCTGCACAGGCTATGAAACCCGCAGGGGGGTTGAGTGGGGAGTTTTTTGCCGTTTTTTTAAAGGGAGGGTCTTTCCCCTCTAAGGGCAAAAACGTGCAAGCTTGTCTCCTTATTGCCCCAAACATCTTTGCGCTGCAGCCTCTGTGGAGCAAAGCCATATCTGCCTGGGGAGGATGTGGGCGTCCAGCAGCTTTGTGGTTGTGAAAAATTACGACTTCGTCGGGAGGCTGTTTGTCATACGGCTGTCGAGGGGCAGGTGCTGCGTGCTGGGAATGCTTAAGCGGCCTTTCCTTTGCGCCCTCCAGGAGTCAGTGAATTAAGTGTGTGTGTGTATAAATTAAAACATCAGCAACAGACGTTCAATTCTTCGATGAGGACTAATCAGTCCATGGTTTTCCAGCGAGAAATTGTGAACACATTTTCAGCTTCTTAAGGTTAGGAAAGAAAAAAGAAAGACCATTTATAGGGGCATGATGCATAAAATGATTCATGGCATGGAGGAAGTGGGGGGGGGAGAGAAAGATCCATGGTAGGGGGTGGGACTGTAGAGCAGTAGTTCACAAATGCTTTAGAACCAAGACCCACTTTTTAGAATGCCCATCTGTTGGGACCCCCCAGAAGTGATGTCATTAACCTGGAAGTGATGTCATGGTTGGAAGTGACAGCATCAGTTTAGTCGGTAAACCTAAGTCGTGATCAGCCAAAGGTCCCATTTCACAGTGTGTTTGTGCTCTTATTTTACATCACTCGGAATTCAAGCATTCCAGCTCGGAAGTCAAAGCAGAAGCCGGGCTTGGTTCCTTCTTCAACCATACAGCCCTCCCCCCTTTCCTGTGCCCCATCTTCCCCACCCCCCAATTTAGGGCAAAGCACCAGGCCTTTCACTCACTGGGAGCCCACCAGCTCTGTATTTTCAGTGTCCACTGAGGTAGGTGCTACGCAACTCACCTGAAATTGGCTTGTGACCCACCTAGTGAGTCCCGACACACAGTTTGAGAAACACTGCAGGCTCAATAGTATCAAGCCTGCAGAAAGCCTATGTTTAATCGCTGGCCTGTCTTTGGGCAGGGCTGGGAAAGAGCCCTGAGCGTGAAACCTTGGAGAGCTGCTGCCAGTTAGTGCTTTATGGCGCTGAGCTAGACGGAACAAGGGCCTGACTCAGTTCGGCAGCTTCATCACACTTGGCAGTTTTTTTTGGGGGGGGGGGGGGAGGTCTCCGTGCCTCTTTGGATCTTGACAACGTTTGTGATTGTAGTATACAAGCTCCACTCCAAAGTCTCCCTGTTATTTCCTGCTCGGCTGCCGCCAAGAAGTCCGTGTTCGAGTAGACTGTGGGAAAACTCATTTCAACCGAAGGATTACCTCCAGAGAGAACAAGCGTTCCATTCTAAATATCCCCCCCAGTTTCTTTCTGTACCAGAAAATTCCCTCTCCCCCTCCTGCCATTTCCAGACTGCCTGTTTTAATTGCTTGAGCAAAGTGCTAAATCGGAGGAGCATGTTGGGAGGCTCAGTGGCACCATGTGCGCAGGGCGTGGGATGGTTGCCACACTCTGGCCATTGTCACCTGCTTTATTGCCCTTTGATGCCCACAGATGTCCATGGGACAGTCAGGTTGAGTGAGAAAAGGTCATCATCAGAGAAAGTGCCTGTGTGTGAGAATGGCATCCTAAGACCACTGGTTCCCAGCCTGTGGTCCAGGGACTACAGGTGGTCCATGAGACCCTGAGAAGTGGTCCACAAGGTCTCAGGGGGAAAAAAAATCACCTTCGATCACTTCCAGTGTCTTGCTGAGCAAGCAATCTTCAGCAAAGACCACAAAAGAGGGTGGAGACTGCAGCCACAACCAGCTGTCAGCTGTGGCTGTGGGCAGTTCATTCTCTGTCCTCCCTGATACTCTGTAGGGGAAGTGCTTGGGAAACAGACCACCAGAGAGGGCAGAGGCCAGACACCTGCAGCCACATGTGGTCCACAACGATTCCAGTTTTTGCCTCAGTGGTCCGCAGTCTCCTAAAGGTTGGGAACTACTGCTTTAGATCTTCTCCTGGCCACTGCTTATCTGTGCGTCGCAACTAGGGCCGGCCTGTCTGTGAGACCGATTGAGGCAGTCACCTCAGGTGGCTACCTGCCTCCAACCACTTCTACTCCCACTCCCTGCATTGGAAAAGTGAGCAGAGTGAAACAGGAAGTGTAGAGGAGAGGTTGGTGGAGCATCAGAGATTCTCAAGTGTGACACCTAAGAGAGTGGAACATTTGAGGGCATGGCTGGAAGCAGTGCTAGGGAACAGGTGTGGGGTTTCTTGGTTGCAGAAAGCAAGGGGAAGGCCACAGCTCAGAGACAGCTTCAGGCCCCGGCAGCACCTCTGTATAGGCCTGGAGATGACCCCCTTGTCTGAAACCCTGGAGAGCTGCTGCCATTCAGTGCCCAGCAACGCTGAGTTAGGCCGACCAGAGTCCAGCTCAGTCAGAGGCAACTTTGTGTGATGGATAGGTTGGAAGGTGTTGTGGGGGGCGGCCCACCGCACGCCCCATAGCGAGGGCTTCCAGTATTGGGAATGATGAAGTGTTTAAAACATGGCTTGATGAGCTGAAATAAAGTTCTAGTCGCATGGGAGACCAGCCGCAAGAGCCACCATTTTGCCTTTCACCCCAGAGCTCCCCACGCAGCCCAGATCTCTTCCCTCCTCGCCAGCCTGCCCATCCCCGCCCCCTGACAAAGGGAACTCTTAAGCTTAGGAAATGTGGAAAAACAGCAGCCGAAGAGAAAAGGGGGGATGAAAGGAAGGGAGCAGCCCCACCCTTAATCATACAAACATGTTGGGCTAATTCCTCTGTCTCTGTCTGTTTTGCTTTGTTTTCTGTCCTGTATATTTTGTTAACTGGGTCACAACAAAAGCTGAGCATGAAACACTCCAATCCAGAAGCTGGAAGAGAAATAAATGTCGGGCCAGGGGCCACAGCTGCGTTCTTCAGCTCCTTCCGACTGTGCTTGAGAACTTTGCCGTCGGAGCAAGGGGACAAATTGCGGCGAAGGTTTTACAAAATGGCGGTTCAGAGGTTCTTAGCTTACAGTTGCCGAAGTGCTCACTCCTCAGATCCGGGGCCGGCCCGAGACCTCCTCGCCCCTGAGGCGGCGTGCCGAAAAGCCCGGCGCTGGCCCAGCAGCCACTCCTCTTCCTGGGTTCAGAAAGGAAGAGAGAGATGGAGTGGATGTGTGGAGGAGAGGAGAGTGGTGGGGTCGGGCATCGACATGTAAGTGTGGAGGAGAGGAAAGAGATGGGCCAGAGTGGAACACATGCTTGGGGAGAGGAGAGGAGAGTGGAGAGCTAGATTGTCTCCAACTTGCCTATACTAGGAGCACTGCAAGGGCTGGTGGGGGCTTCACGTGTTGCCGTCTTCAAGGCCTGGTGGGCACAGAGAGCTTTTCCTCATTGTCAAAGGGCTGCAAACACACTCGCTCTTTGCCCTCGGCCCCTGCACTCATGAGTGCCAATCCCACCCTTCTCTACCCACCGTTTCAGCAGTCTAAACCTCTGACTTGGCTCCTGCTCATTGCAGAGGTGTTTGTGCCAGAGCGCATCCTTTTTGAATTCCCAAGAAGGGGCCGGGCACCACTTTGGCACGTGGCTTTTCCTGTCTCGCTCGCTGTGTCCCTGCGAGAGCCTCTGTCAGCGTGGCCGTCCCCGCACTTCCCCTTGTCCTTTGCACTCTGGTGGCGCAGCTGCCCACTTCAGCCAGCCTTCCCGTTCAGAAGGGTGCAGGACCCCCCCATCCCCAGCACAAGAGGGGGGGAGCGTTGGTGCAGTTCTCCACTGTCACCCACTGTGCGTCGCTCTATGACAAGCGATCCCACGAGAACCAAAGAGCAGCCGTGGCGCAACGGCAGTGACAGGGGTTATCGTTTTGGGAACATGCCACAAGGCTGCTGGCAGGCCTGTCGTCGCTCAGCTAGAGATACTTGTGGCTTGGCTGACTGCAGGAGCCGCCCCCCCCCCCCGCTCTCTGCCCCAGTCTTTGGGGCAGACAGGGCTGCCTTGTGTTCCCAGGCAGTTGTTGAATTCCTCCTGCACCTACAACCTGCTTCCTTGCTCAGAACTCCCCTCAGCAGTGCCTGGGGCAGTTGTTGCTTGCCACAAGAGCACCCCTCTGCCCCCCACTGTGCCCCACATTTTCCCACACCATTAGAGGCATGGTCCTCTGCACTTTTCCAAGTGTTCCGGTGGCCCTTGTGCAAGAGAGCCTCCAGCCAGATCATGCCCCGCATTAAGAGTGGAAGGGGGCGCCAGGTCCTGGGCGCACTCAGCCACAAAGCCCACCCAGCGAAGTGGGCCAGTCGCCGATCTCTGAGCCTGACTTACCTTGCAGGGCTGTTGGGAAGAGCAAAATACCTCAAGGGGAGGGAGGGAGGGGGAGGAGAAGAAATCATAATTATAATTAATTTGGGGCTTTGTTGGCCATCTTGGTTCTTTGTTTCAAAGAGAAAAGCAGGAGGGTTTGAATGCTTTAGAGTAAATAAGTGTCCTGCCTTGGGCGTGAAATCGCAACCACCTTTTTGCATCCTGCTATTCCTCCAACACGCTGGTGAGGTTCGTCCCATTTTTTCCTTGCGAGTCCTGAGAGTGGCTGATGCAATATGGCTGGGATTTGAACCCAACATCCTCAGCTCCAAGCTGCTGCCTCAGGTTGCCTTGCCAGAAAGACCAAACCCCCCCCCCCCAGCATGGCCTGCCGTGCATGACCTGTGACCTGCAGCCGCCTCTCCTCGCCCTTCCTGCTCTCTAAACCCCTCGCACGCAGACGTCAAGCAGAAGCTGCGAAGCGCATCAGAAGGCTTTGGGGATGTTTCCTATTTACATTCCAAGGGGGGATTTTGGCCCTGTAAATGCTGGCGATGAGCCTGCTTTGACGAACGTGCCTGGCTCTGCGGCAGCAGTGGGGGACGTCACCCACGGACAGGCCCAACAGCAGTTTAACTGTGCAAATCAAAGTGCCTTCAAGGAGGTGTAGCACAGTTCATCTCCGCATGTTGCGCAGCAGGTCTGGGGAACTCACTGCTACAGGATGTGGTGGCTGCTAGCTTGGGGGACTTGATAGTGGGGATTGGACAGACCCCTGGGTGAGAGTTCTGTATGGCTGGCTGCTCGACGTGATAGCTGTGTGGAACTCCAGGTGCGGTGGCAGTCAGCCTTCAAGTACTAGTTGTAGGGGAGCAACAGTGGGAGAGAAGTAGCAGCTCTCCAACTCTCCTGGATCCTTCTGGAGATGCAGTAGCCAGAACGGACTTGCAGAACTGGGAAAGCCGCCCGGAGGGGTATGAGCTTTGCTGGAGTGGGTCGCAGCAAACCGAAACGTAACCTTGTGACGCCTTGGAGGCTTACACAGTTGTTGTGGCACAAGGGCCCACCTAGTCCAGCTTCCTGTATCTCACAGTGGCCCACCGGATGCCTCCGGGAGGACACAGGTGCCTTCATGACCACCCGGGGCAAAGAGTTCCACAGACTTCTTTCCATGTTGCTACTCAGCTATTTCTGTCTCCTTTCCGCAGCTCCACCCCGACAGCGACCCGGCCAACCCCGACCTCCACAACCAGTTTGTGAAGCTCAGCGAGGCCTACAGGGTGCTAAGCAAGGAAAGCAGCCGGAAGCGCTATGACGGCCTGCGAGCGGCCTGGCCCGCCTCCGGCAGCCACGGCAGTCGCCCCAAGAGGAAGCCATTTGATTTTGCAGATTTTGGAGCAAGGTGAGGCTCCTGGCAGACAGTTCATATTCATTCCAGTTGAGAGAGTTCCGTGGCTGAGAACGGATCCAACCACTACCCTGGGCTGCCTTTATTGTTCTCTGCCGTTGTTATTTTCATATGTTTAAATAGTTTTCCTTGTTGTCAGTCACAGTTGTAAGGCAGGACGAGAATATTTTCCATCACTCCATCCAGTACATGTAATGCTTGTTCTCCCCCACCTCACATCAACCCTGCAGTGATTTCTTCCCCCCCCCCAGGAGCGAGACGGAGCGCAACGAAAACATCCGCTACTGGCAGCAGTTCCAAGACGTCCCTCCGCAGTCGGCCTCGGGCCCCGAGTTCGAGAAGAAGCATCGCCGGAATCAGAGGCTCTTTGGCTACTGTTTACTGATCATGTTGGGCAGCCTGGCAGTCCACTATGTAGGATTCAGGTAAGGGGCTGCTCCCCTGTTCCCTTTCTTCTTGGGGACATTTTGCAGCTCTGCCCAGAGGAGAGTGCCGGGGTGCCGGCTGGTTGGCAAATGAAGCTGGGACAGATTTGCAGTCTAGGGTTACTCAGAAGTATGTGAGTTTAAGGAAACCGACTTCCAGGTGTCCAGGATTGCATCCTTTGTGTCTTTGTCCCTTGAGCAGAATTTATCTTTCCTCCTGCTAACCCAAAGGAGGAGTTAAGACAGGGGTTCCCAAAGTGTACATCACACTCACAGGGGCTCTGTCCCTGGTGGCCCCTCTGACCTGTTCCCCTGGGCGCCGCCATCTTGGATCTCACAAACTCTCATAAGATTTGGGTCCTGCCATCTTGGTTCTGATGAGATTTCACGCGATTCAAGATGGCAGCGCCTGGCTGAGCCGGGAAGAAGAGGCTGTGGGGGCTTCATGTCTCAGGGAAGTTTGGAAACTACTGGTAAGAACCACTGGTAACAGAGTCCAGCATTCTCCGCTAACCCCACCGAGTCTGACCTGGCCTTGCACCGAGTCAGGCCAAAGAAGGGGATTAGCCTGTTTGTGCAGCTCCCTGAGGCCCCCACCTCCTTCCCCTTTCTTTTCTCTCCTCCAAATCCCAAAAGGATGAAAGGAACAAGGCAGAGGGTGGGGGATTAGAGCAGAGGCTTCCAAAATGTGCTGGAGCCCAGAACTGGGTCTCAACCTGACCTTAGGTGGGTCGTGACAGTGCCACGGCTGCCATTTTGATATGAGGCTCAGAAGTCAATCCTGCCAGAGACATTGACTTTGAAGGAGTTGTTTTGGTCAAGCCCCCCCCATCTCCCCCTGATTCCCTGGGTCTCCTGCCCACCCACTGGCTCTCCTCTGCCTTCTGCTCTCCACCCAGCTTTGCTTCCTCTTTCTCTCCTTCTTCCCACTATCTGGCAATCATGACGCCGGTGAATCTTATACATAAACTTTTCGACAACAGGAATTTCTTTCAAAAAGGAATAAACTTTTTGCCTAAAGGTTTATGTAGCAAGTTACTGAGAGGATAGTTCTCTGCCCCGAAGGGCTCACAATCTAAAAAAAAAACAAACACAAGGGGAGACACCTGCAAGAGACTGGAAAAGACACCCAACTGGGATGTGTAGGAGCAGTTACTCCTAGCAAAGCTGGGGAGGGCCCGATCCTCAGCTCATAAAGTCAACCCTGTAAAGGTGAGGAAATAGAATTATCCCCATTTTGCAAAGGGGGAAGACTGAGGCCCAGAGGGAAGGGCTTGCCGAGTCAGAGACCAGCGTCAAACCGGGGAAGTCCTGATTCACAGCTCAGCCTCTCAGTTGCTACGCTACGCCATATTGTCCTTCCATTAGTTCCAGAAGAAATTCTTTTGTGCGTGTGAGGATTAAGTTACAAAAAGAATATAAAGCCATTGCCTTATTTACTGGCAGCAGCAAAAACAGTGACTATTAGTCACAACGCCATCCCTTATTTGCTGTTTGATTCTTTGGACAATGTTTTTAAAAAAAAAAAAACAAAAAAAACATTGAAAAACCCACCTAAAACTGTGGGGTGGTGATGCTGGGCGATCCATGTTAGCTTGGGCTGCCTCCCTGTACTATTCAGCCAGAAAGGCCTCCCATCATGTCTTATGGACTGCTAGAATAAAAAGTGCACACTTCCAACAATAGCACAAAAAAAATAAGCAAACTGGAAGCTCTGCAGGGGCCGTAGCAGCTGTGGGTTGTGGACGCACCAGGTACAGTCCAGTACCTCCTGGAATGGTAAGAAAGCAACCAGTGGCTCTGTGCCAGACCCAGAAAGGTTCTTGCACCCAGTACTTGCTGCCACCCAATCTCTGTCACTTGGGGTGGGCTTGTGTGACCACCGGACCCAGCTGGTGCCATTTTTCATGCTGTTCCTTTCCTGGCTTGGTCTTCCGCCCTCTCTGAGCAGTGGAGCCCTGCCAACTGAGGCTGGCGGTCCACTCTAATGCTAATCCGTTGCCTAATTAGTCAGCCCTGACTAGGGAGAGATTAATCGTGAGCAGCCTTTAATCAAGCCTAATGCAATTAAACATGGCCACTTAAGTCTGGAATGGGGAGGGGAGTTTCAAAGGACCAGGGCGAGCTGGGAGAGGCAGCATCACAGTGTTAAATCTCATGCCCAGTTGGGAGATGAAGGAAGGCCCCCCTGTAGGCTCAGGTCTGCCAGCATAACAGGAACCCACCAGTGGTAGAGAGTTCCATGTTGGGGAGGCCATTTATAGAATCACTTATAGAATCACTTTCCTCTGGATGAGAGGATGAGAGGAGGAGGAGGAACTGCACAAACTTGTGTGTCGGATCTTTGAATGGAGCTAGGCTGCAGGCTGCATCTCCCCCAAAGCCAACAACAAGCTTGCATGGCCCATCTGTTCAGGCCCCTCCCAGTCTGCTTCTGGCCAGCCAGCTGCAAAAAATAAGGGCAAACCTACGTTAGGATGCATGTACAAGCCAGTCCTGCACATGCCCAATCTCGTCTGATCTTGGAAGCTAAGCAGGGTCAGGCCTGGTTAATACTTGGATGGGAGACCACCTGGGTGCTGTAGGCTTCTACTATAGTCTTTCCAGACTGAAGGTTGCCAACCAGTTCAAAATTGCATCCAGGGTTTCGGGGGGGGGGGGGGAGAGAGCAAGCCAAAGCAAGACCACGGAAGGGGTGTAGGGAAGGGACTTGATGTTTTGATCCTGTTGTGGTTTCAACCCGGATCATGCTCAGTGACTGTGTGAGCTGGGCCTTTACTGGCTTGGTGGGTTGGGGCAAAATATTACATCTGTATGTGGTTTTGTTCTGGATTGCCCCCCCCCCACACACACACACCCTGTCCGCTCTATCTTTAACTAAAGCCAAGCACTCAAAAAGCCAGCCTCACACATTGACCACAGTTGGTGGTTTGGCCACCAGTCTCATTCAGGGGCTGAACTAGAATGGCTTACCTGTTTTGTCCCCGTCCTCCATTCAGTGGTGTATTTACCATGGCTGCAGTGCTCAAGGGTTTCTTGGCAAAGGCTGTGCCATGGGGTTGGGGGAGGCAGAGGGGAAGTTCTATACCCCAGAAGTTCTCCTGCTAGGAAGCACAGGCTGGGTTAGGGAACCATGAGAGTTGGACAGCTCTCTGAGTGGCACCTCGAAGCCCCGTGGGCTGCTGAGAATTAGGGTTTTTTTTTCCTGGTAGGAGAACGAATTATGGCCCAGTCCTATCCAACTTTCTAGCACTGGTGCAGCCATACAAATGGGGCATGCACTGCGTCCTGTGGTAGGGGGGCAGCCACAGTTGCCTCCTCTAGGTAAGGGAATGTTTGTTCCCTTCCCTTAGGGCTACACTGTTACTACACCGGTGCTGGAAAGTTGGATAGGATTGGGCCCTTAATCTGCTAGCACAGCCCGGGCTATGGAGCTGTGAGAGTGGGACGTCTCTCTGAGTGGCACCTTGAAGCCCCTTGGGCAGCTGGGAATTGGGCTGCAGGAGAATTTTCTCCTGGTGGGAGAACAAATTAATCTGCTAGGAGCACAGCCTCAGCTATGGAGCCCTGGGAGCTGGATGACTCTCTGAGTGGCCCCTCGAAGCCCCTTGGGCTGTTGAGAATTAGGGCTTTTCTCCTATTAGTTCTCCTGTTTGGATAACTAAGGCTGCAATCCTAACCACACTTTCCCGAGAGTAAGCCCCATTGGACAAAATAGGACTTACTTCTGAGTAGACCTGGTTAGGCTTGTGCCCTGATTCTCCTAGGAGTACATCCTGGTTCATGAGAGTTGGATGACTCCCCAAGTGGCGCTTCAAAGCCCCTTGGGCTGTTGAGAATTAGGGATTTTTCAACATACAACCCACCCTGCGTCCCATCCCCAAGGAGGGCCACACAACGACAGTTTTCTGCAAACTGCCCCCCCCCCACTCCATTGAGAGTTTGCCAGGCTGCTGTTAATTCTCCTCCAAATCCCTCTGCAAATTGCCTGTGGATAAAGCG
>NC_089835.1:2874804-2925401 GCF_035046505.1 Tiliqua scincoides
CTCTCACTGATGTTGGCTAACACAAAAATGGGCCGAGTCCCTCAGGGACCGAGTGCTGGGAAAGGCCCCTATTTGAAAACTTGGGCAGCTGCTGCCAGTCAGTGCTTGACAATGCTGAGATGTGTGGGCCAAGGCTCTGACTCAGTGGGAAGCGTCTTCATATTCACAAAGAGACACACCAGGCAGACTCCGTTTGAGGGCAGGTGACCTCTCGTCTTTCTGGCTCCAGTTTCTTCACAAGCAGAGATGTGGCAGAATGACCCCCCTCCTCCCAACAGAAGCCAATTCGAAGAAAGGGGGCTCAGACCAGGGAATTGGATAGAGGCACAGCAGGGCAGTCTCCTTGAAGCCTGATTTCCTCCTCCCCCCCTAATTATTTGAGGAATTCATTTCTCACACTGGTTGGGAATTACTGGTCTGCAACAATGCTTTGTACCAGCAGTGCAATAGGGGAGTGTGGGAGGAGGGGGATGGGAGGTGGCGTAATCTCCCCCCCCCCCATGGGCTGTGGGACATTGCTGTGAAGGTGTGGGCCATGAATGGGTGGTGTTCTTCCTCCCCTGTAGCCACTTTCCTCCCAGTGGGGGGAGAAGGGGAAGAACCTTTGGAGGGAGCTCAGAGTGACGTGCAGCCAGGATTAGCAAGACCACGCTGCAAAAGGAACTATGTGTGAAATGTTGGTTTAATCTTCTTGTGTGCAAGGGAGGGTGTGAGCCACAAGGTTCCCACTCGCAGCTGCAGGAGGAAGCGTGGGGAAGAGACAGGACTCCCCCAAGCACCCCCCCCCCAATAGACAGCGACACACTTCCCAGCATCGGGAAGGGTGTGCACACACCTGCGCAAGTGCCAGGAATGGAGCTCATGTGCATCAATGTAAATGTATGAAGGCAGGAAAAAATAAAAGCAAGGCCGCACCATCTCCAAATGCACATGGGGGCGTTGATTGTTTGAACAGTGATCCCCCTCTACACACACACACACCAGAAAGTTCCCTGCATGTGGAAAGTTAGCCCCTCAGGGAAAAGGCATGGTAAACCAAAAAGCTTGATATGCTAACTTTCTACATGCGACCACAATCAGTTGCACTGTCCTTTTGAGTGCAGCAAACTTGGAATTGCCTTCTGGGTGATGTGTGACCTGTCTCCTACACACCTGTGCACAATCCTTGCTCACCATGGGTCATGCACATTTTACTTCCGGTGCCCCCTGCTGACTGGTTCTGGAAGCACCATTTCCAGTGACAATGTCATGAGCCGTCCACTGGATGCCAGACAGGATCTGGCCCTTGGAACTTCTTTTTCTCTGCCATGTGGTCTGCATTTGAGCTGCTCCTGAGCTGTTTTTGTATTTGGTCAAGGGACAGATGGGAACAAGGATTCGAGGGACCCTTGAAGAAAACCTCTCAGTGGTCAGAAGAGGTGTCCGTGGATCTCCCCAATCAGTTCAACCTTTTGCCTCCCCCACCCCAGTTCTGGCTTAAAAATGACCTTGTCCCTCCTCCTTGCTGATCCAGATTCTTTTTGTGGTTGTGTGGTGGGAGGCTGTGGTTTGGCTGCTCAAGGCCACTGTGCGAGCAACAAACACATCACACATTGGTTGTGAGGCCTGCAGCTGTGTGTGCAAATGTCGTGGCTTGTGTGTGGGGGTTTATATGCGCTTAGGCCCCCTCCTGCGCCCATGTGTTCCAAAGTGACAGTTGCTGACAGCTGGAGGCCCATGCGCGCCACAGGGATGTAGCTTCTGTGTCTCTTGTGACCTAAGAAAAACCATACGTGGCAGGCTTCATGGGGGGGGGGGCAGGTAAACACTTTGTACATGCTCAGAGGCTCAACCCTCACGCGTCCCAAGGCTCGAGGCCTGGGGCTAGGGAACATAGCTACAGATCAGTCCTGCAGTTCGGCGTGCACCAAAACTGGAACCGGGAACATGGCCGGTTTGTGGTGTTTTCAGAATGATCAAGATCAAATGCCAGGAGCTTTTGAGTGGAGCTGCCCTGGCATTGTTTCCTTTGGTCAAATGAGAGGCTGGTGCCAGGCCAAGCTGGTGCCCCTTGCAGGGCAAAGAGAGCCTTGGCATGGACTGTGCCAGACAGAGGTTGTGACTACTGTATATGGAGGACAGAGCCTCACCAAAGTAGGGTGCTCCTGCCCTATCTGATCAACCTGTGGTTCTGTCTCATTCCCTTGAAACAGGACTGCCGCCCTCCCTCCTTGACCCCCAACAGGGTGAGACAACATCGACTTATGGAACTCATGGCCACAAGATGCACTGACGGCCACTGGCTTTAAAAGCGCATCTGGCTCCTGCTTGTTTTGACCCCCCTCGCAGGGGAAGAAGCGGTTCAAAATATATTTCAACACTAAGCCCCCCCCCGCCTCAGAAGGGGTCAAAAAGCAGGCCGGAAGTCCAAGCAACCCAACAGTTGTTGGTGGGGCAAGTGGACCCCATGGAGAAATCTCTTTGCTGGTGGGTGTATTTGGGAATATGAAGTGGAGCCTCCAGGTTCAGGAGCAGTCTACCTCAGGAAGCACAGCCTAGGTGGGGAGGGCAGTTTCTCCCACACTCTGCTTTTGGGGTTTCCCAGGGGCATTTGGGGGTGGGTGGGCTCCATTTGGACACAGTATGCTGGGTTAGCTGAGCTTCCCCCCCCCCAAGTCCCCCTCGGGCTGGCTCCTGGCGAGGATGATGAAGAAATCTCTTTGCTGGTGGGTGTATTTGGGGAATGAGTGATGGAGCCTCCAGTTTCAGGAGCAGTCTACCTTGGGAAGCTGGGGGGGCCGTTTCTCCCACTCTGTGCTTTTGGGGCATTGGGAGTGGGGACTCAGGATGCTGGGCTGGCTCCCCCAAAGCCCCCCTTGGGCTGGTTGCTGGTCAGGCTGTCGAAGAGACCTCCCTGCTGGTGGGTGTATTTGGGGAGTGACTGGTGGAGCCTCCAAGTTCAGGAGCAGTCTACCCCGGGAAGCGGGGAGGGTGATGTTGGGGGGGGCTCCACCTGGACACAGGCTGCTGTGCTGGCTCCCCCAAACCCCCCCCTTGGGCTGGTCCCTGGCCAGGCTGTCGAAGAGCCCTCCCTGCTGGTGGGTGTATTTGGGGAGTGACTGGTGGAACCTCCAGTTTCAGGAGCAGTCTACCCCGGGAAGCGGGGAGGGTGATGTTTGGGGGGGTGCTGGGCTGGGCTGACCCCTGCCAGGCTCTCCCCCCAAGTCCCCTTGGCGGGGCTGCTGCCTGCCCAACCCCTGGCCAGTGCCCAGCGCCGCAGCCGGCCGGGCTCCCTCCCCCTCCTCGGGGTGGGATTGAGCGGCCGGTCACATGAGCCCCGTGCCTGACTCCCTCCTTTCCCCGCGGCCGCGCTCGCACTCGCAGCCGCTCGCTCCCCCGCCTGGCACCGCCGGCGCCCGCGGAAGGAGGGACCGGGGGCAGCCCCGTGCACCTGCGACCCCCCGGGCCCCGCGGAGGGGCTGCTGGCCCCGCGCTCGGAGCCGTGCCCTTGCCATGCCCGCCTGCCCGGCTCCTCGGGTGGGCATTTCGTCGGCGGACCTCGCGGCCACTTCCCTGCCCATGGACTAAAGGCGGGGGGGGGGGTTTGGAGGGGGGCTGCAGAGCGACCCCCTCGAAAGTTTGGGCAACGAGGAGACCCACTTTTTGGCCCGGATTACAATGCCAGCCGAAGACGGGGGGCAGCCCGGGGGCCAGCACTAAGGAAGCCCCCCCTGCTACTGCCGTGCCAGCCAGCCCGCCCTTGGCACCATGAATGCGCCCTGCAGTGCCCTTCAGTTCCTCCTGGCAACAACCTTGCAGCTCCTGTACTGCGCCGCAACGGTAGGTGGGCACCAAGGGGGGGGGCAGGTGGCACCAAGGAGGCCCTGGCAGTGGGCAGGAGGAGGGTTCGCGAGCAGAGAGAGAGAGAGATGGCAACAGCTGGGCACGGGGGGCACCGGTGGGGGGGGCACTAGGACAGCTGGCACAGCCACAGAGGGCTTCAGGGGGCAGGGCGAGAGGATCGGAGCGTCTCAGCCCGCCCAGCTGCATGTCTACTCAGAAGTAAGCCCCACTCTGCTCAATGGGGCTTACTCTCTGGAGAAGGTGGCAAGGGTTGCATTCTGAAAGAGGGGGGGTGAGAGGATGGGGCATTGAGAGGGAGGTGGGTGTGGCCCCTGCCTGGGCATTCCTTGCCCCCCCCACTGGTGTGCGTGGGGGGGGCACCTGCCTGGGGCAGAAGGAGGAGAGGGGGTCAGCTTGAGTTGGGGCAAGGAGTGTCTGCTGCAGAATGATTGCTTTAAACCCCTCCCCCATTAATCCAACTTCTTGCAGCTTCAGTCTAGGAGTTATTAAGCACGCCCCCCCCCCATTCACAATGAGGTTGGCATCAGACAATAAGACATGGTCCTCTCCCTCCCTCCACCCCACTCAGGACATCTGAAAGAAGCCCCAAGCCCCAAACCACCTGCTCAGTACACCCATTAGTTACCTCTTAACACCCTCACTTCTCTCACCTCAAGGGGGGGGGATACTAAAGATTAGCAAATCTCTAGTTGGCACCTCTTCCCCCCCCCCCTTCCAGCACCGTCTCTGTTGGTCCTTCTGGGTCCACTGAGCGAAACCCGTTCCAGATTCTGAACCGCAGCCCTGAAGGGTGATCTGACTCCAAAGGAACTGGTCCTAGAGCTCATACTGATGGTTACACTCTGCACACGCTCAGGGGCACACCTTCCAGGGTTCAGCCTCAGGGGCTGCAAACACAGCTTGAGTCTAAACCCTGGCATCAGATTCAACCAGCCTTTTGTGCTCGCGGCCCGGTGATTAAAAAGGTGGGATCTTAACACTCAAATCCTCGGTGTTTAATCCCATTGGATACCTGTCCAACCCTTGCCCCTGTGTTACCCTTGAAAAAGCCCCCGCTTCCGGCTTTCCTGTTCTGCTAGAATGCCCCCCAGCTATTTTCTCAACAGTTTCTAGAAGCCTTTAAGGTGTTTTGAAATCTGTGGGGATCCCCTTTCTCAAGAGGAGAGTGTCCTAAAAGCCATTCAAACTCAGGGCGCTCTTCAAGCTCCTTGCGTCCTGTGGCAGTCACAACAACCTTGCAGACCAGGCCGCTGTCATTATCCCCACATGATGGTTCAGGAAGCTGAGAGAGAGAGAGAGAGTGCCAAGGTGAGATTTGACCCAGATTCTTTCAGGGTCACAATTTGTCCTCTTAATAGCTATGCTGCATTAGTCAGACACAGTGCTCATTGCACACGCAACTGCTGCAGCGGCAAAAACCGTCTGGGTAGGCTGGTGCATGCACGGTTGACACTGCAAGCCTGCCGAGCATTCATTGCCACATGGCATTCTGACCAATGGATGCGTCCTCCCAGCTGTCCCTCTCTCTTCCCCAGCATGTCTCATCAGTCACATGGGCCAGTGCGCTGCTGTGCATCTAGCCTTCGCAAGGGTGACGTCTGCATAGCCATGGGACGGGGCCTTAGCTCAGTGGCAGTGCAAGTGCTGCATGCGGGGCAGTCCCAGGTTAAATCCCTGGCGGCATCTCCAGGTAGCTGCTGCTGGTCAGTGCCCAGTAATACTGAGTTGGGTGGACCACAGGTCTGACTTGGTCTGGCAGCATCATGACCCACCACACCTCAGCACAACCTCACACTTCCTCCAGCACAATAGTTTTCATCAGGGGTTAAGGACATGGATCAGGCCAGTTTCCTGTATCTCGAAGCAGTCCACCAGATACCTCTGGGAGCTCACAAGACATCCTGTTGCCACACACCTGGCACTCTGAGGCAGCCTACCTCTAAAACCAAATCCATCGTAGCTTGTAACCTGTGGTGTACTTTTCCACCATAAATCTGTCCAGTTCCCTTTTAAAGGCATCTAGGCCAGGTGCCATCATCACATCCTGTGGCAAGGAGTTACACAGATTAATTGCCACTGGGTAAAGAAATATTTTCTTTTGTCTGTTCTAACTCTCAAAAGGAAATATTTCTTTACCCAGCAGGTAATTAATCTGTGGAATTAATTCTTTGCTGGTGGCAGCTTTGCTGAGCTCTGTATATACATGTGTGGATAAGAACCACCAACATGCAAATTGCGTGCGCTGGCCGTGAAATTGCATGAGAATGGCCACCAGGGTGGATTTTGAAAAAAGTCTGAGAGCAAATCAGAGGTGTTGGGATGAAGGAGAGATGTCCATCAACACCTGGCTAAATGGAACCTCCATGTACAAGAGCAGGTGCTCGGAGCAAAAAAAAGAAGAAAAAAGCGTGGGCTGCTGCTTTCCTCTGCGCTCTCTCTTCTCTCTGACGCTCCATCCCACCTTCCTTGTTTGCTCCAGTCCCCTGAAGTGGCTGGCGGGACACTGGGTAAGGGGTGGGGGTGACACTTAATGCGCTGCCTCATGCACCAGGAGTTTTTGGACCAGCCCTGTTGAGTTCTCTGCACTGTCACCAACAGACTTGTCCCCAAACAATTGGAGAAAAAGCATAATTTGATCACTCAAGGGGAGATAAAGATGGAGAGGCAGTAGGTGCAGCCCCAAAGACTAACCAAGCCCTGTCTTTTACAATTACCAATATTTCTTCTTCTTCTTCTTCTTCTTCTTCTTCTTCTTATTATTATTATTATTATTATTATTATTATTAGCGACAAGCACTATAATGCAGATACCTGATCTCGTCTGATCTGGGAAGCTAAGCAGGGTCAGGCCTGGTTAGTACTGGGATGGGAGACCGCCTGGGAATACCGGTTGCTGTAGGCTTAAACCATGATCTCGGAAGCTAAGCGGGGTCAGGCTTGGTTAGTACTTGGATGGGAGACCGCCTGGGAATACCGGTTGCTGTAGGCTTAAACCATGATCTCGGAAGCTAAGCGGGGTCAGGCTTGGTTAGTACTTGGATGGGAGACCGCCTGGGAATACCGGGTGCTGTAGGCTTAAACCATGATCTCGGAAGCTAAGCGGGGTCAGGCTTGGTTAGTACTTGGATGGGAGACCGCCTGGGAATACCGGTTGCTGTAGGCTTAAACCATGATCTCGGAAGCTAAGCGGGGTCAGGCTTGGTTAGTACTTGGATGGGAGACCGCCTGGGAATACCGGGTGCTGTAGGCTAAAACCATGATCCCGGAAGCTAAGCAGGGTCAGGCCTGGTTGGTACTTGTATGGGAGACCGCCTGGGAATACCGGGTGCTGTAGGCTTAAACCATGATCTCGGAAGCTAAGCAGGGTCAGGCCTGGTTGGTACTTGGATGGGAGACCGCCTGGGAATACCGGTTGCTGTAGGCTTATACCATGATCTGGGAAGCTAAGCAGGGTCAGGCCTGGTTGGTACTTGGATGGGAGACCGCCTGGGAATACCGGTTGCTGTAGGCTTAAACCATGATCTCGGAAGCTAAGCAGGGTCAGGCCTGGTTGGTACTTGGATGGGAGACCGCCTGGGAATACCGGGTGCTGTAGGCTTAAACCATGATCTCGGAAGCTAAGCGGGGTCAGGCCTGGTTGGTACTTGGATGGGAGACCGCCTGGGAATACTGGGTGCTGTAGGCTTAAACCATGATCTCGGAAGCTAAGCGGGGTCAGGCCTGGTTGGTACTTGGATGGGAGACCGCCTGGGAATACCGGTTGCTGTAGGCTTAAACCATGATCTGGGAAGCTAAGCAGGGTCAGGCCTGGTTGGTACTTGGATGGGAGACCGCCTGGGAATACCGGGTGCTGTAGGCTTAAACCATGATCTCGGAAGCTAAGCAGGGTCAGGCCTGGTTGGTACTTGGATGGGAGACCGCCTGGGAATACCGGGTGCTGTAGGCTTAAACCATGATCTCGGAAGCTAAGCGGGGTCAGGCTTGGTTAGTACTTGGATGGGAGACCGCTTGGGAATACCGGGTGCTGTAGGCTTATACCAGAGTCTTTCGAGACTGAAGGTTGCCAACCACCACCACATTATTATTATTATTATTATTATTATTATTATTATTATTATTATTATTATTATTATTATTATTATTATTATTATTATATCACAGCTGCCCATTCTTTAGCTGGACTTGGTGTTAATTACTAGTCTGGCCCCACTCAGGGGCCTAGGACATTGTAATATAATAATAATAATAATAATAATAATAATAATAATAATAATAATAATAATAATAATAATAATAATAATAATAATATTGATTCTTGTTAATAAGAGTATTTATATACTGCTTTTCAACCAAAAGTAGTTCACAGTTTATGCAGCAGAATAAATCCATACGGGCTTACAATCAAAAAAGACACCAGAAGGGACACCAGCAACAGCCATGGGGAAAGATGCCTTGTTGGGGGGAAGAGGGACAGTTGTTCTCCCCCTATGAAATGCTCTCCCCCCCCCACTTGAAAAAGTGGCTCTTGGCCCAGTGAGCAGGGGTCTTGTTTCTTATTTAATGTGTGTCCCCAAAGTTTTATTACAAATTCTCAAGTAGCTTCCAAGAACTATCCATGAATTAACCATCAAGGTTGATCGTTCTGGTCTATTTACAGATGCTGCGGCCTCAAGGAAATGAGACACACCCATCAGGGGAAGGTAAGAGCCTGGGGTTTGAGGGGTCACTGCTGGGGGGAGGCAACCTGGTCAAGAAATCATCCCCAAACATTCCCCACTCCCAAAACAATGACCTTTATCCAACACTGTCAGTGTGCATCCACCCTGTGGGACCGCATCAGGAGAAAAATGAATAAACAAACTGAGCAGTGCTCTGCCCCAAGCAGCTTACAATCAGGAATTTGGCAATGGGAGGAGAAGAGGGATGAGAGGCAACGGTGTGAAGAGATGAGCATGAGCAGATCCAGTTTCAGAGACATAAGGGCCCAATCCTATCCAACTTTCCAGCTCCTGTGTAGCCACAATGCAACCCCATGGTAAGGGAAGACATGTTCCCATACCTTGAGTAGGCCCCAGTGACCGCCCCTCCTCCACAGGATGGCACACTTGCACCAGCACTGAAAAATTGATTAGGATTGGACCTTTAGGCTTCTGTTGTGGTCGGAGATAAAGAGAAAAGGGGGAATGCCTCTTTTGTGATAGTGTCGGACGAGGCATTCCCGGTTGTGCTCAAAAAAAAAGGAGAATGTCTCTTTTAAGATGGAGCTCGCTAATACAGAAGTGACCTTCCCCCCAGCAAATTGGGAGTTTTTTTTACTGATTATTAGAGATTATTTAATTATAGATTATTATTTAACAGCACCAGTTAAACCACTAATCAGGAGCTAGTATTTAACCTGCTTTAATGTCTGTGTTGGGCAATGTCTGTATTCATTAATGAACACTCTTTAAAAAATGCGTGTGTCTCCTTGCCATCTGGACTTTTCATAAGTAATTGCATTATTATTATTAGTATTATTAGTATTATTATTATAAATCTGCTTTAAAAAATTGGTCAACGTACCTTTTTAATCAGCCAAATGTTTTTATAATTCATATATCTACCTGTTTACCTGCTGCATCCTACTTACACTTTAATACCCAAGAGCTATGGGGTTGTTGTTTTTTTTTCTAAGAAGCCTCTTTCGTCTTTCCTTCTCAATTCCCTGTGACTATAACACACCGCACTCAAAAAGAACATACTGGACTCAAAATAGCATAAACATGCACACCCTTAACTCTTCAGCCTCTGTGATTAAAATGGGCTTGTACTTTTCAGCCATCCCAGTGTCTTTGTACTCATTGGACAAGACACTGGAACAGGCCAGTAGCTCCTTGGCAGAGAATCTGGTCCCAGGTTCAATCTCTGGGAGTATCTCCAGGTAGATATTAATATAATAATAATAATAATATACAGTATTTATATACCGCCTTTCTTGGTCTTTATTCAAGACTTTATTCAAGGCGGTTTACACAGGCAGGCTTATTAAATCCACGCAGGGATTTTTACAAATTGAAAGAAGGTTCTCTCTTTCAAGAACCACCACATTCAAGATGATACACTCCGATCTGGTTTAACATTCTGGCCTCCATCCTTCCACGCTCCGAGCAGATGGAACAGCTCAGCTGCAGCTTGCCAGCTGCTTCAAGGTCGCACGGTGCCGGTGGCCTCAAACTGGCGACCTTGTGGATGTTAATCTTCAGGCAAATGGAGGCTCTACCCTCTAGACCAGACCTCCTGCCCTATTGACAGAGTCAATAGGTATCTCCAGATATTGAATAGGTTCAAGCTTTAGATCAGTGGTTCTCACACATTTTGCACTGGGACCCACTTTTTGGAATGAGAGTCTGTCAGGACCCACCGGAAGTGATGTCATGACGGGAAGTGACATCAAGCAGGGAAATTTTTAACTATCCTAGGCTGCAACACTTGCCCAGGAGTAAGTGCCATTTACTATCATTGTTAAAGGAATATACATAGTAGCTTGTTCAAAGTACAGGTCTGTCGCATTTCCCCAAATGTAGTCACCTACCATGGTGGCATCAAGTCTAATATATGAAAAATAAAATATTGAAATGAATGGGGACCCACCTGAAATGGGCTCACGACCCACCTAGTCGCTCACGACCCACCATAGTTGGAGAAACACTGCTTTAAATTATTAAAATGCTGTTTTGTTTTTAAAATGCAACCCGTTAGGGTTTAGGGCCATGTGTCTGTCTGTGAGCCCTTCGACCACATGGAAAGTGGTTTGGGCCAGCCAGTCACAGACTGGCATTTCCAGAAGTGCTCCACTGACGGAACTGATGGCCCCGATTTTAGAAATGGGCTATGTCAGAATGCCAGATGCAGGGGACGGCACCAGGATGCAGGTCTCTTGTTACCTGGTGTGCTCCCTGGGGCATTTGGTGGGCTGTTGTGAGATACAGGAAGCTGGACTAGATGGGCCTATGGCCTGAGCCAGTGGGGCTGTTCTTATGTTCTTAACTACAATTCCCAGGAAGCCTTGCGGGTCTCTTGTTATCTGGTGTGCTCCCTGGGCATTTGGTGGGCTGCTGTGAGATACAGGAAGCTGAACTAGATGGGCCTATGGTCTGATCCAGTGGGGCTGTTCTTATGTTCTTAACTACAATTCCCAGGAAGCCTTGCAGGTCTCTTGTTATCTGGTGTGCTCCCTGGGGCATTTGGTGGGCCGCTGTGAGAAACAGGAAGCTGGACTAGATGGGCCTATGGCCTGATCCAGCGGGGCTGTTCTTATGTTCTTAACTATAATTCCCAGAAGGCCTTGCAGGTCTCTTGTTATCTGGTGTGCTCCCTGGAGCATTTGGTGGGCCACTGTGAGATACAGGAAGCTGGACTAGATGGGCCTATTGGCCTGATCCAGTGGGGCTGTTCTTATGTTCTGTTCCCTGCAGTGATCCGGTGGATGGATGTATACAACCGCAGCTTCTGCCAGCCCAAGGAAACCATGGTGCCTGTGAGTGCCGAGCACCCCGGAGAGGTCGAACACCTCCTCGTGCCCTCATGCGTCTCCTTGCGGCGGTGCGCCGGTTGCTGTGCCGACGAGGAGCTGCAGTGTGTGCCCGTCCAGATGCACGTGGTGATCATGGAGGTAACGGATGATGGCGGAGGGGGGGGAGACGGCATGATCCTGCCAGGCCCACTTGTGAACGGGGTAAACGCATTCATCCCCACTGCGAATACTGTGCAGCTATTTCAACTGTGATGAAATAACAAATAACAAGTAGGCCAATAATAATTGTTTGCTAGTGGCAGAGATGTTCTCCAAATAGGGAGAGCCTCCATGTTCCAAGGCAGTCTACCACTGGGCAGCCAATTCTGGTGCAGGGAAGGAAGCCAACTGCTTCCGGAGGCAGACGCTGCTCTGATCCAGCCTGGCGATACCTGTGCTCTTCCCCCTCCCGCTAGGTCATGAAGACCCGGTTCCCGCGCAGCCACCTGGGTCAGATGTCTTTTGTGGAGCACAGTGCATGTGAATGCAGGTGAGCATTGGGTAGCTGTGGACGGAGAGTTTGGTGGCAGGAGGGGATCCACTGGAAGGATTCAACCAGTAAAATGGAGCAAAAATTATGACTTGTGCTTCTCAGTTATCCCAGTGCCTTTGCGCTCATTGGCCGGGACACTGGAACAGGCCAGTAGCTCCTTGGCGGCACATCTGCTTTCCAGGTAGAAGGTCCCAAGTTCAGTCCCCAGGAGCATCTCCAGGGAGGGCTGGGAAAGATCCTCTGTCTGCTTCTTGACTTGTCGGAATATTTCCTGCCTGCCCTTCTTGGATCTCAACAAGGAAAAAGGAAGGAGACACGAAACCTCTTCTTTAAAAAAATGTTAATGAAACATGGGCATTCAAGGAAGGGCCTGGAATATTCCTGGGTGGCCTGTAACTATACCTTTCACAACTACCGATTAAGTGTGTGCATTGATTTTGCAGGGGGGGGGAACCTAGTTCACATATTCCCATTGATGAAATGTTGGACTCAACTATGTGCCAGTTTCATACTGGTTTATATAGCTGCCCCTCAAAATCAGGGCCGGCTCCTCCATGAGGTCAACTAAGGTCACCACCTCAGGCAGCAGATTCCCAGGGGGTGCCTGTCCACTTGCCTCCACCGCTGCTCCCCTTTCAACTCCCTGGACTGGAAAAAGAAGAGGGGATGGAACGAAAGTGTGGTGGAGGAGAACAGAGGGGCATCTGACACTGTAGCCCACCACTCTCTGCTCCTCCACTTCACCTCCTTCTTCTTTTTCCAGGCCGGGGAGTGGAGGTGGGGAGCAGAGGCTGGCATATTACCCAGTACCGTCTCAGGCTTCCTGAGATCTTGGGCCTCACTTTGCCCACACGTTCAACCATCCTGATCACCCTCAAATGCCAGTCCAAACAGGAGTGCAGAACTGGTCTCGGTCTGTAACGCAGATCCATCTGAAGACAGAGGAAAGGTGCCAAGAGCATGGCCATTTTATGGACAGTGGCATAATGATAAAGGTTGATGCAGAGGAGCTTATGACAACCCCTTTGTAGCCACAGTCCCAAGATCACAGTCAATTGGACATACTCTAAGGCATTTTTGCAAAGGTTGCAGCCTTATGAGCTAGAGCTTATTTCTCAAGCAGCCCATGGGAAAGGCCTAGACAATGTCAGATGCCCTTAGGCAAATTTCTTAGTTTGCCTCCTGCTGTGCCTGATCTTAGCCTAGCTAGGAGATTCTCAGGAGACTAAAAGACAGGGGGACACAGGATGGGACAACACAGTGTATCTGCTACCTTGGAGGAAAGGTGGGTTGAAATGTTAAAAAATTATATTTCAAAACCTCCCTTCCTCTCTTGTATCTTTCAGACCAAAGAAACTGATCCAAGACAAGACAGACAGGTAAGAGAATTGCCCTCCCCACACCTTGTCCACTCAAGGGCCGTTAAAGCCGGCAGCTAATTCAGTCCACAGTTTTGTAACCGTCCTTGAGTGTTCAACACACTTATGAAGACATGGCATTGCCATTTTGAGCGTTGGGGTTCAGAAAATGACCAGTCAGGCACAAATGGGACCATAGAGTTGAAAGGGCAAGTTGGATTGCCTTGTGTCTACATCAGGGGTGGATCCGGGGGGGGGGCATAATTGCGTGTCGTCATCCCCCAAACTATCTGGCAGCAGGAAAGGGCTCCCACTGGGTTGGGGAGCAAAATCAAGAGGAGGAACGACCTCTGGACAGGGTGCCAATACGATTGGGTGGAATGGGAGCCCAAGTCTACCCAGCCAGTAGATCTGGGCTCCAAATCCAGGTGAGACTTTGAGCCTACCTGAACTTTGAGCCCAGATCTACCTGCCAGGTAGACCTGGGCTCCCTTTCCAGCCAATGGCTCAAAGCCCAGGCGGGAGCCCAGTCTACCAGCTGGGTAGACCTGGGGTCCTGTCTGGACTTGGAGCCCAGATCTACCTACCAGGTAGACCTGGGCTCCCTTTCCAGCCAATGGCTCAAAGCCCAGGCGGGAGCCCAGTCTACCAGCTGGGTAGACCTGGGGTCCTGTCTGGACTTGGAGCCCAGATCTACCTACTAGGTAGACCTGGGCTCCCTTTCCAGCCAATGGCTCAAAGCCCAGGCGGGAGCCCAGTCTACCAGCTGGGTAGACCTGGGGTCCTGTCTGGACTTGGAGCCCAGATCTACCTACTAGGTAGACCTGGGCTCCCATTCGAGCCAATGGCTCCCAAATCCAGGTGGGAGCCCAGGTCTACCCAGCTGGTTGACCTGGGCTCTAGAGTGGTAGTGATCATGTTGTTGTTAAATCAATTACCACAATTATTTTGAAAAAGCAATACAGTAAAAATAGTCATCGTAAAAATGATGATTTTTAAATGGCATGCAAACTTAGAACCAGTCCATATTCCCCCAAATCCGACACCAATGAGCAGGGATGAATACAAAGTGAAGAGTTTGCTTCACCGGGGACTCTGCTTTTTGACAGGCCGCCCTGCCCACCCTGTCTGGACAGAAGGAAGCAGCTGGACCCACAGACGTGTCAGTGCCGCTGCCGCCGCCGACCCCAGCGTTGCCGGGCCCGTGGTCTGGAACTCAACGAGCACAGCTGCAGGTGGGCTTCCTGAAAGCATGTGGCAGCGGCTTGCTTAAGCTTACCTAGTGAGCTCATTATGCCCATAATGCAGGTGGGGAAGACTGAGGCCAAGAGGGAGCGGCTGGCCTGAGGCCACCACAGAGAGGAGTCTCTCTCTCTCTCTCTCTCTCTCTCTCTCTCTTTCTCTCTCTCTCTCTGAGAGGAATTCTCCCAGTGTTTCCTGGGGAGAAATTCCATTTATTTTATTTTTCAAGCTGACAAATGAAATTGTGTGTGTGTGTGTTAAAAGAGCATTGTTGCCACCCATTGCGCGGCTGCAAAAAAGTCCTCGCATCATATCGTCCCGCTGTGTGTCCTCGCTGTGTGTCACCCAGGCTCGGGTGCGCTAGCAGCCCAAATTTTGAATGAATGGTGGCAGGAAGGGAAGGGGAAGAGACCGCAGAGGCCACCATCCGAACCGGAACACCCAGGGCCACCAAAACCTTACATCTAGAACCCCGACTGGAGAGCTGGTTGCCCAAAATTGGAGCCTTAGGCCCAAAACTGGGGAACTGTGAACCCCAAACACAGAACCCCCAATGGATGGGCAGCCGAGAGAGACAAAATGCCCCAGACTGCATTCCCAGAAGAGGGGGAGAGGTTTCCAAGGAAGGAAGGAATTGGGGTGGGTGATTTTGATTTAAAAGGGGGGGGGGTCTCCAACAATGCTTTGCACTTGCCAGAACAAAAATGTCTGCAATAAACTGTGAGACGTATCCAAAGAGTGGGTGAGGCGTATTGTTCTGGACGCGGAATTCCATTGTTTTGGTACTACCACTGAAAAGGCTCTGAGACGCTCTTCTTCAACTGCAGTCCTACGCACACTTTCATGACTGAGTAGACATGCGTAGGATTGCACTGATAGAGTCCTCTGACCCAGTGCCCGCCCACGCCTTGTTCAAAATGTTTACACCAGCTGTTCCTTTCACCAACCTTTGTATTCCCACATGTGATGCTCAGATCCTTGGGCACTGGTGCCAAAAATCTAGATTCTAGAGCAGGGGGGTCCAAAGTTTTTGGCAGGAGGGCCACATCATCTCTCTGACACTGTGTCGGGGATGGGGGGGGAAGAATTAATTTACATTTAAAATTTGAAGAAATTTACATAGATTTACATAAATGAATATATTAAAGATGAACTTATATGATTGAATGAAGGTCTTGCAATAGCTCAAGGCCTATAAAAGGCCTTGCACAAAGCAAGGCTGGCCTTTCCTTTGCTGCTGCTACTGCATCACAAACATGAAACAACAAGCAGTGGAGGGAGCCCTCATCCCACAGCTCACGTGAGAGGTCTAACGGTCGCCCTCACACTGACAGCAGTTGCGTCGGGCCAGTGTGGGCTCCAACAAATCTCTGGAGGGCTAGAGGCTCATTGGAGACTGGGGGCTCCCTGAGGGCCGTATTGAGAGGCCTCGAGGGTCGCAAGTGGCCCCAGGGCCAGGGTTTGGGCACCCCTGTTCTAGAGGCACCTCTGAGATGGGTCTACCTGCTGTGAGATCCCAGGATGGGTCCACCTGTTAGGTCAACTGAGACAGTTGCCTCTGGGGACATCTTCCTCTGTCCTCCTGCCCACCTCAAGTACTCCTCTTTCAGCTCTCACTCCATTCTCCTCTTCCTTTTGGAAACCAGGAAGTTGGGAGGACAGTAGAATGGTTGCCTAGAGTGTCAGAAACAGTGGCACTCTAGCCTACAACACTTTTCTCCTCCTTTTTCACTCCATTCCCCCCTCTTCTTCTTTGAATCCGGGGAGCAAGAGGAGGAAGAGGAGCTGCAATGGCTGGCACAGAGCGGAGTTAGGCTGCCCCCTTCAAGACCCCTTGAGATGAGACCCATTGAAACAAATTAAAGTAAAATTTTTAAACAGCTCTGAATGACCTATGCCTTGTCTCCCCCACCGCTTCTCCCCCCAGGTGTGAGAAACGCCGCAGATGATCCGACAGGAGAGCAAAGCTGTGGAAATGGCCAGCCGAGGAAGATCCCCTTCCCCAAATTGTACCGTGGCTGGCTCCGACCCAGGGCAGAACGACATGTGGCTGGAGATGGCTGAGTGGGGACTTATCTCTGCCCAGGTGGCTCACGGAGGGGCCAGCCGAAGTTGGCCTGGAAAGGAGGAACACACAGCCCTGCCTGTAACACTTTGGATTATCGCTCTTTGCGGGGGTGGAGGCTGTACCACATTGAGCCAAGACTCCTTTGAAAGATGAGACGGCCTCCCCAAAGACGTTTCAAGGTGGTTCATATTTAAGCCCCCTGATTTCAGATATCCCCTGTTGCCCACCCACACAGCCTTTAATTTAATGGCCTCTCCCTTGAGGAATCCTTCCCTTGTTTTCCTAGCCATTTTTGTTGTTTTAATTATTATTTTTTACATTCACTTCTTCCCCCTTTTGCACCCAGGGTCAGGTGGCTTGAGATCCCACCCCCTTTCAGGCCGGAAGAGGAGACTCGGAGACTTCTTTGTAACTTTGGGCGGCCGTGGGAGCTCCGTCTCTGCTCGTACCGTCTGCCCAATTGTGTGGTTGTTTTCAGAAATATCACCATATTAATATCCATAAAGGTCTGCCTCTAAGCTGCGGACTTGCGCCCTTCAGATGCCCGTCCCGAAAGGTGTTTTTTTTTCCTTGCACACATTTCTGTAGCGCCTGTCCGAAATGTGTGGTGGCCTTGGCAGTCACACCTGCAAAGGGCAAGTCTCTGCCCCAAGGCGCTTACAATTTACATTGCGGTATGGATGGGGAGAAAGGGACTACAGGTGGAGGGGCCTAATTTTGGTTTTCTTTTCAGAGAGACTCTTGGCATTCTAAAGAGCTACCAGGAGTGTGGATTTGGGTGAGATTTTGGTCTGCAGCCTTTTGTGGGGCTGTTTCCCCGTCTGTGAATTTCTCTTGTCCCTTTACACGCAAGGAGTCCTACTAAATTTGACCAAAACCACGTGAGCCCAGCATCCTCTTTCCCAGTGGCCAGTCAACAGTTATTTGGGTGCGGCAATCTTGCCTAGTGGTAAGGTGCAGATAAACTTTTGACGACAAGGTCCTTGTTAGAACAGTGACCCTGGGCTAGAAGAGGCCATCTTGGAGATCCCTTCCACATCTGTGGCAGGAGCATTGCTCCTGGAACTCAGCAGCCAGCCCTTGGGAAGAGAAACACCAGTTTTATACTGGGATGCTGGGTCTCAGACACAGTTAAGAATATCAGGTCTGCTTGTATCCGATGTGGCTGTCTAGAAGCCTCTGGGAAGCCCACAAGCAAAGCCCCCTTCTTCCTTTTTTTGTCTTTAGCTGGCAGGGCTGTAAGGTAGGCTGCCCCTGTCCATGGAGGTTCTATCCCTAACTCTTGCAGCTAACCTTAAGAACAGAAATGCAGCCTTGCTAGAGCTTCTCCTCTCCAACAAACTGCAAGCCGGGTGCCTCTGGAAAAGCAACTCTCCTGGTCTACCGTGGCTGCTAGCTACTCTTGCGTTGAAGGAGGGAGCCATCCAGAACTCGGCCAGGCCTAGCCAGCAGAGCCCGGCGTGTCCTGCTGTGCCAGCCTGCCAGCAGCTGCCATTTGCTACACACAGCGTCCTTCCGCCCTTCCCTAGCAATACAGGGGGCTCTATTTCCTCCTCCCCCCCTCCAGCAAAGGTCTCTTTTCAAGGCTTGTGAATTGCTGAGTCGCTCCTTTCTGTTCCCAGGCTCAGTGAATGAGCCGAGCCATGCCTGGCGTTGGCACAGCTATGCTGAGACGTGCCGCTGAGCATGGCTGCATTGTGGGTGTGCTTGTGGAGTCCTGGCTGTGTGAGCGTCCCGTGATGGGGGGGGGAGAAGGCGGCGAGCCATAACAAGAGCAGGCATGGCCCACAATTTATTTCTAAAGGGACTGATGCTGTTGAATTCTGAGCCTCACCTGGGCTCGGCCTGAAGGCTTGGCATCTCAGCTCTAGCGTGGGGCGAGTGTGGGAACTCAGTGGGTGCATCTGCACATGTTCAGGGGCACTCTTGCCGCCAGCCCCCAGGAGCACCTTGAGTCCAAGTCACACAAACAGAAGGGGTCATCGGAAGAAACCCACAAGCTTCTGGATCTTATAGGATTCTTCATTGGGATGGATGGCAAGCAACAGAAGGGTTAGGGAGGGGAAGGGTCTGTTGTAGATTCCCCAGCAGCCTGCAGTTTGTAAATTCCCAGGGAGCCCAGCAGTCCTAACTGCGCTGCTCTAACCACTAAACCAAACTCCTCTTCCAAAGCTTTGGATGGAAACTAAGAATGTAAGGGCAACTTTCCTGTATTGGCCTAAGGGGCCATTCAGTTCAATATCCTGTCTGCCAGCGGCCAACCAGAGGCCCATGAAGGAACCATACCCTCCCCCCATCGTTTCCAGCAATGAGCATTCAAAGGTAGACTGCTGCTGAACTGGAGGTTCCACCATGGCTGATATGACTAGTGATCAGCCTCCTCTCCTCCACATATTCTACTCTAGTTCTTTAATAAAGGACACCTAAGCAAAGGGCCAACACAGCATCTGGTGGCAGTGAGTTCCGTAAGCATTACTGCACAAAGGATGAAAGGGGATGTCCTTCGTTCAGCCCTGCAGTGCCAGCTGCCCATGGTCTTAGCGTGACAAGGGAGGGTGGAAAACTGCTCTCTGTATCCACTTTCTCTGCAAAGTTCAGGACCTGTTGCCTAACCTTGAAAATGCCCGGCCCAGAGAGGTTCATTTTGGCCGCCACTCTTGGGGTCAAAGTCACTCCATCTCCCCCCCTCCTGTACTTGATTTCCAGGAGCTGCTGAAAGGGAGGTAAAGTTCAGGATCAGCAGAGGTTGTGTAACACATGCAGTTTTATAAACTCTCCTTCCTAGTCCAACTATGGGGCACTGGCATTTGGGGGGGGGGGAGTTTGCACGAAGCTTTCCGGAGCTGGTGGATGGGATTCTCCTACCTGCCACCTTTCCTCCTAGCTGTGCCTTAAATTGTGCACAGGAGCATGATGAAGAGAAAAGTTGGCAGCAAAGAGAACCCATGCAATTTTGCACACAGAAATTCAGGCTGCAAAATGCTTCTCAGTAGGGTAAGAGCAGCAGGGTGTCTGGTGCTCCAACAGTGCTCCTGTTTACTAGGAACAGTTCTGAGTTTTGGGTCCATGCCTGGGAAAAGCCACCACCCTGATTTTGTCTCCTATTTTTTAACCTCTGATGCGCATGGATGCGCACCTTGTTTAAAAGTTGCGTGCATTGTGCTTTGGGGTTCCTCTTTTTCATAAGAACATAAGAACAGCGCCACTGGATCAGGCCATAGGCCCATCTAGTCCAGCTTCCTGTATCTCACAGCGGCCCACCAAATGCCCCGGGGAGCACACCAGATAACAAGACCTGCAAGGCCTCCTGGGAATTGTAGTTTAAGAACATAAGAACAGCCCCACTGGATCAGGCCATAGGCCCATCTAGTCCAGCTTCCTGTATCTCACAGCAGCCCACCAAATGCCCCAGGGAGCACACCAGATAACAAGACCTGCAAGGCCTCCTGGGAATTGTAGTTTAAGAACATAAGAACAGCCCCACTGGATCAGGCCATAGGCCCATCTAGTCCAGCTTCCTGTATCTCACAGCGGCCCACCAAATGCCCCAGGGAGCACACCAGATAACAAGAGACCTGCAAGGCTTCCTGGGAATTGTAGTTAAGAACATAAGAACAGCCCCACTGGATCAGGCCATAGGCCCATCTAGTCCAGCTTCCTGTATCTCACAGCGGCCCACCAAATGCCCCGGGGAGCACACCAGATAACAAGACCTGCAAGGCCTCCTGGGAATTGTAGTTTAAGAACATAAGAACAGCCCCACTGGATCAGGCCATAGGCCCATCTAGTCCAGCTTCCTGTATCTCACATCTCCCTCTTTCAGGCAAGAGGTCTTCCCCGGGGCTTCTGCATGCACAGCAGGGGCCTCACCCAATGAAGGCCAGGCCCAGACCTGGATCCAAGGAGCCCCACATCATCTCCATTCTTACCCACAGCAGACTTGCTCATAGATCACAGCAGAACTCTGGTCTGTGCTTTTATTTGGCCCACTCCATTCTCAACGTCAACACAGCCCTAGTAGTTCTGTGGTCCCCCTCCCTTGTGCATGCCCTCCTCCCCCTGTAGTGATGTCGCTACAGTTCCTGCTCCCGCTCGATCTGCAGCAGTTCCACTTCAAAAATTATCGTTGCTCCACCTGCAAAGGAATTTGGGGGGAGAGAAAGAGGTAGAAATTGAGAAGGGGAGATCCCAAGTGTGGAACTGGATGAGCTCCAAGTCCTGCCCATCCTGCTTCCGACTAGGGCATCAGGGATCCCTGGAAGTCAGACTGAACTGATCACTACTTTTTGGCTGCTCCCACACTCCTGGAAATTCAGAATACGAACAGGGAGGGGCAGATGAAGAATTACAAAAGTGATGTCAATGTTCCATTCGCTTAATATATCTGGCCGATCAAGGGAGGGGCATTCACACTACACCCTGTGTCTGCTATCTGGAAACCTCTAGATGAGGTGGGGGCTGACCCTGCTACAAGACAGAGAGAGAGAGAGAGAGAATCAGTCTCACCTGAAATTTTGGGCGGAACCCCTCGGTCCCCATAAGCTGTGAGCAGAGAGAACAGAAGTGAGGTCACCCCAGAGATCAACAGTGCTATGCAGGGGAGGAGAGGTCAGCCACAAACCCTCCCCTTCCACCCTGTGAGTCTGGCTTAGATGCAGTGAGCCTAAATATGGACTGCCCTCCCCTCAGCCAATCCAAGCAGTTTCTGAACTTCTCACCCAGCTCAGGAGGAATCACCAGCTTCCGCTTCTCACCCTCACACATCCTGGAAGGACCAGAGAGAGAGAGAATGAATGCACTTATTGACTGAATACAAATCCTTCCTGTCTGATTCAAGAGGGCTAGTGCCTTAGCTTTAACAAGCCAAGGTTTCTCAGGATTCCAAGGTGATAAGTGAGGCCTTCCAACATCCTCTGGAGAAAGGAGACCGAGGAGGCAGAATCTGCAGCACCTTGCTTTTGAACACCCTTTTCTTCAGGATGTTGCTTGCCTGCAGAGTCAGGCGTTCAGTCCATCTAAGCATTCCCTACACTGACTGGCAGACGTTCTCATCCTGAACTGGAGATGCTCTCCCAGAAGGAACCCAGCAACTGCTGAGTGCAAAGCACCACTGAGCTCCAGCCGCTCCCCTCTTCCGCCAGCTGCTTCCAACCCAGCAGTCCTGTGGAAGGAGTCACCACTCCCCACCCCACCTGATATCCCCACTCAGAGTTACCCCAGCAGGCCCTGATCCCAGCCTTTGATGACTTTGCCGGTCCCCAGGGTGAAGATAAACGGCTCATTGCGGGTCAGGCTACTGTCAAACTCTGTCCCGTCTTCCAGCTTTCCCTGTAGGGCAGAAGTGGGAAAGAGGAAGACAAATGGGCGACAGAAACAGTGGGTGCAGCCATGTCTTAAGCAGTGGAGCTCTAGTCACCCCCATCCTTGTCTATTCACAAATCACATAGGAGGTATGTCTATAAAATAACGAGACTGTGATTCCCCCTAGTAAACAAAGCAGTCAGAACCGGTTATAACTGCGTATATAGTAACCTTGAACGTGTCTGAACCTGCATGACAAGCAGCAACACTTTATGACGTTCCGTTGATTGCGAGTCGCCATTTAGTTTGGTTGTGTTTTCTGTAGAGTGCCGAAAAAAATGCTAAGTTTAAAAGTTGAACAACGTGTCAATTTGAAATTTTTAGTAAAATTGCACAAAACTCCAACAGAATTGGACGCAGATCCAAACCTGACAGCACTGTCAAGGCACACCCGTAGCTCTTTGGAAAACTGACCAGGCACATCGCATGGCCGGTGGGGGGCTCACATCCCCCAATGGCCCTGTGGGGCCCTGGCTCGAGGGAGACCCTCGTATTTGTGAGAGGCAACGGCGCGGCACTGGAAGTTCCATCTCCCAGAGCAACAACCAAGCAGAAAATGTGAGGGAATGGGGGTTGCGCTACCCAGGCCCTTCTCCACCAGCTGCCAGGGCTTTTTGGCTCCCAGCCAGTCTGGGTTCACGGGCAGGCTGGGTTCTGCTCCCTCCAGCTGCCTGACCCAGACTGCCTTCATCCTTGGCCCAGCTGGGCTTTATGCTCAAGACCAGCCCCTCCAGGCCCCGCCCCTTCCTCCATGGGAGGGTTAAAAGGCTGACTGGCCTCTCTCAGCTCCACCCCTTCCTACCTGAGATAGTTAAAAGGCTGCAGCCTGGTGTTCCTCCTCCCCTGGCTCTCCAGGCCAGTACTCCTCCTGCAGCTGGCCTCAGAGCCTGTTTCCTCCTTCCTTGAGCCCACCCCTTGCTCTGCAAGCCTGTTCCCTCCAGGTTTCCCCCAGGAGGATCCAGTCAGGCCCTGCTAATAAATAGCACTGCCCCAAACTCCCACGGCACACCTGCAGACCATTTGTGGCACACTAATGTGCTGCAACACACTGGTTGAGAATTATCCTGCCACCATTCTCCGCACTGCAGTCCGCTTTGGGTCAGTTTGAAGGAGCAGGACACCCAAGGGCAGGTTCACACGTTTATGTCCATCCAATGATGAGCTGCAGCAAACAGCACCCCTGCAGCGTCACGACAACCCACTCCAAGATCCTGCATCACCCACAAGTGAGCCACAAGATGTTCCCAGGGAACCCCCAAGCCAGGGATAAAGGCGTATCCCCCTTCCGCTGTTGCTCCCCAGCAATGAAACAACTGCAATGCATTGTGCTTGAGTTGAGTGTGGGGAGAAGTTCAAGAGGCACCCCTCACCTTGCAAAAACACCCCAACTACAGGGATATAGTTAATGGCAGAGAAAAATTAAAGGCAAGGCTCACACTGAATTGGCCTGTCTGCGGTCACCAAGCCATAAGAGTTAGGACAGACAAAAGAAAATATTTCTTTACTCAGCGCGTGGTTGGTCTGTGGAACTCCTTGCCACAGGATGTGGTGATGGCATCTGGCCTGGATGCCTTTAAAAGGGGATTAGACAAGTTTCTGGAGGAAAAATCCATTACGGGTTACAAGCCATGATGTGTATGTGCAACCTCATGATTTTAGAAATGGGCTATGTCAGATGCAAGGGAGAGCACCAGGATGCAGGTCTCTTGTTGTCTTGTGTGTTCCCTGAAGCATTTGGTGGGCTGCTGTGAGATACAGGAAGCTGGATGGGCCTATGGCCTGATCCAGTAGGGCTGTTCTTATGTTCTTATGATGCAATGGTTCAGGAGTTGGACTTAGGCCTCAAAGATCCAGGTTCAAATCTCCGCTCAGCCATGACACTTCCTGGGTGACTCTGGGTCAGTCAAAATCTAGCCTCACCTACCTCACAGGGTTGTTGTAAGGACAAAAAGAGAGGGTGAACTCCGTACAACACCCTGAGCTCTTTGGGGGAAGGGCAATATAAAAAAATAAAAAATAAAGAAATAAAATGTGCAGTTGCCAGGACTTTGCCCTTCCCCACTGACACAATATCATTCCGGTTCAACCCCATGTCTGCACTGCTGTGTTTGATGGAGCTGATTTACTTTACAGTTCCCAATGAAAACACGCCATTTAGAGACAAGCAATTAGTGACAACCAATCGTTGAACAGCAGGCCCAAACAAGTGCAAAAACTACAAAAAAAGGAGACAGCCAGAAAAACACAACAGACAAGAGGAGACAAGCAGAATGGGGGTGTTCTTGTTGCCTGTTGCATGTGTCTCCTGGCACTCAGGCCGACATAAGTGTGCAAAGGATCCCAAGTCCCAGCCTTAAACACCTGCTTTGCCTCCTTGCGAGATCCAGGACAACTCTCTGCTCTCTGTCAGGGTGAATCATCCAGGAACTGTGCTGGGCTGCAGGAGGGGTTGGAGGCCACTACAATGGCAGGGACATCTCTGCTGCAGAGAGCTCCAAATATGAAGCCAGAAGGAAAGGCCATAGCTTGCTCGCCTGCCACCTCAATGGTCAGCTACAGCCACTGCCCCCCCCCCAAGCTGCAACGCAAGGTGACTCTCCAGTTCCAAACTGGAGAGAAGCATAAGAACATAAGATCAGCCCCGCTGGATCAGGCCACAGGCCCATCTAGTCCAGCTTCCTGTATCTCACAGCGGCCCACCAAATGCCCGAGAGAGCACACCAGATAACAAGAGACCTGCATCCTGGTGCCCTCCCTTGCATCTGACATAGCCCATTTCTAAAATCAGGAGGTTGCACATACACATCATGGCTTGTAACACGTAATGGGTTTTTCCTCCAGAAACTTGTCCAATCCAGACTTCCTAGTGTTGCTTTTGCGATGAGCAGAACTGTGGAACTCCATGCCACATGAGAAGAGGCACACCGAAAAGGCAGAGGAATGAGCTGACTGGTCCAACCAGGTGTTGAGACACAAACCAGACCCACATCATTCCCCCCTCCCGGACCCAGAAGCCTCAGAGGAAACTCTCCCACAGCCTCCCAAATCTCGAGGTGTCCTGCCCCACTCACAGTGTAATGCATGTGGAGCACATCCCCCTTCCGGGACTTGAGAGAGCAGTTTTCCACCCGCTTCTTGACTCCAATCTGCAGCTTCTGCTTGCCTTCCGTGCTCCACACTGGCGAACAGAGAGTCCACAGGGCAAGGATGAACAGCGCCTTCCCCAGGTTCACCTGCATCTTGGAAGCCCCTGCAGACACAGATTGGTTAGCCGGGGACCACTCCTAGGCCGGACGCCCCCAACCAAGGAAAAGAAAGTTCCCAAATACACAGCCCCAATCTCTCCCCCCCATGAATGAACAAAGGAACAGAGGGCCCCCCGCCACCCATCACAGTTAAAACACAGCGTCCCTCTCAACACCCATGCAACAGAGCCCACCGAGATCTGGGTCTCTCCCTCGCTCTCTACCTTACGCACTCCAAGGCTGCTTTCACAAGAGATGTACCAAGCTGTCACTGCTTCACCACAGCAGAAGTTCAATGACAGCCCTCCAACCAGCACCCTACACATTTCCATGCCACACCCACCACCGAGCATGGAACCGCCACGCATGTCTGTGTGCATCAAGAGCAAGCCAATGAAGGAGAATGCCTCTGCTGGGTCCAACCAAAAAGCAGCACGACATGGAATAGCAGCCTTTCAAATCCAACAGGAGTCTTCAGCAGGTGAGATGGGAGTGGAAGAGGAGGCTCCCCCCACAGCCCGTCTTTTTGCCAACTCCAGCGAAGGGAGTGAGGAGGTGTTTCGGCAGGCTCAAACCAGTCTCTGCACAGCGCAGGATGGTTTTGAGGCAGACACAAGGGCTGCACAAGAAGCCAAAAACAACCACACTTTTTGGATCACTGCCTTAACTCATAAGATCCTTCAGAGGCAGAGATCGGGGGGGGGGGGGAAGAGAAGAGACAAACTGGACTTTCTATTCTCAACTTAAGAGATGAGTCTATCATAAGAACATAAGAACAGCCCCACTGGATCAGGCCAGAGGCCCATCTAGTCCAGCTTCCTGTATCTCACAGTGGCCCACCAAATGCCCCAGGGAGCACACCAGATAACAAGAGACCTGCATCCTGGTGCCCTCCCTTGTATCTGACATAGCTCATTTCTAAAATCAGGAGGTTGCACATACACATCATGGCTTGTAACGCGTAATGGATTTTTCCTCCAGAAACCTGTCCAATCCCCTTTTAAAGGTGTCCAGGCTAGACGCCATCACCACATCCTGTGGCAAGGAGTTCCACAGACCGACCACACGCTGAGTAAAGAAATATTTTCTTTTGTCTGTTCTAACTCTCCCAACACTCAATTTGAGTGGATGTCCCCTGGTTCTGGTGTTACGTGAGAGTGTAAAGAGCATCTCCCTATCCACTCTGTCCATCCCCTGCATAATTTTGTATGTCTCAATCATGTCCCCCCTCAGGCGTCTCTTTTCTAGGCTGAAGAGGCCCAAACGCCGTAGCCTTTCCTCATAAGGAAGGTGCCCCAGCTCTTCTTCCCCCAGGGCTTCGTCTCAGTGTGGGGACCTATCTTACCTCTTCGAGCATATGTCAACAATTGCGTGTGTGCGAACATTAATGCGCCATGCTGCCATTTTTGTGCCCGCTGCATCTGCCGAGGTATATTTGGAACCGTTGATAACAGATTGTGGTGGTGGTGGTTGTTTTTCAAATATGTATTTAAACAAAAGAACAAAAACAGCCTTAGGACTGCCAGTTTAGTGGAAAGAAACAGGCTGTGGCACAAAAAAAGTATAGAATAACCATACAATAACCTCCCCACCACCACCAGTGTGTAATGGAGAGAGGAAGTTAGGAAGTAACCTGGCTATGATAATATGAGCATGATGAGCATTAACCTCTTTTCAGGGGGAAAATGTTGGAAGGGACACCCCCCTTATATGTTTCTGTATCCCATCATGCAGTTGAAAGCACAGTAATGAGGCCAGGAACAAGCAGTTTGGCTCTTTCATGTGGCCCACTGAGATTGTCGCTTCAGGTTACCGATTGGTGGGGGGGGCACCTACTTTTGTCTGCCTACCTGCCCCTGCCACTTCTACTCCTTCCACTTCCGGGAACAGGAGAGGAAGTGTGGAGGTGAGGCGAGGACAGAGATGCTCTATGCCACCATTTCCCACTCCTCCATGCTTTATTTTCCACCCTGTTCTAATGTGCTTCCTCATCTTTAAGGATGGGGGTGTGTGATGCTCAAGGGGACTTGGTCCTACACCCAGCATCCACCTTCCTTCCCCCCCCCCCCTTGTTGGCAACCTTCAGTCTTAAAAGACTATGGTATCGTGCTCTGAAAGGTGGTTCTGGAACAGCGTCTAGTGTGGCTGAAAATGCCTATTTGGGAGTGACAATCCCTTCCACACTGGCAGCAAGTGCAGTCTGTCCCTGGTCTGTCTCCCTGGCTGTGGGCCTTCCTTCTTTGCCTCTTAGCCTCAGACTGTTGGCCAAGTGTCTCTTCAAACTGGGAAAGGCCATGCTGCACAGCCTGCCTCCAAGCGGGCCGCTCAGAGGCCAGGGTTTCCCACCTGTTGAGCTCCACTCCTAAGGCCTTCAGATCCCTCTTGCAGATGTCCTTGTATCGCAGCTGTGGTCTACCTGTAGGGCGCTTTCCCTGCACGAGTTCTCCATAGAGGAGATCCTTTGGGATCCGCCCATCATCCATTCTCAGGACATGACCGAGCCAATGCAGGCATCTCTGTTTCAGCAGTGCATACATGCTGGGGATTCCAGCACGTTCCAGGACTGTGTTGTTTGGAACTTTGTCCTGCCAGGTGATGCCGAGGATTTGTATAAAATGGCCGTTATTCCTGCTGACATCAAGTCTAAACCCAGACAAAGGGTTGAGCTGCCTGGAGATCCTCCCTTCCTGATGTGTGTGTGTGGGGGGGGGGGGCTCCCGCTCTCTAGAGGGTTCCCGCAAAGGACATGGGCCACCAGGCCAGTCAGATTAAAAATCAGAACACAGGGATACAATGGTGCCAGTGTTGGTGAAACCCAGTGCAGTAACTCATGGTGTCACCCCATGGACCTCATCCTGTACCCACCATGGCCAGGAAGGTTTCCAGAGCCCAGGTCTACCAGGCTTCCTGAAGCAGAGCTCAGGTCTAACTGTCCAGTAGACCTGGACTTGTGGAGAGTGAAAAATGGAGGCCAGGCCAACGAGGAGATGAGGTATACCAGATGGGTCTAGTAGACCTAGACTCCAGAGATGTTTCCGACCGTGGCCAGGTGTGCCTGGGTCAGGGTAGACCTGGGCTCCAGGGTTAAGAACATAAGAACAGCCCCACTGGATCAGGCCATAGGCCCATCTAGTCCAGCTTCCTGTATCTCACAGCGGCCCACCAAATGCCCCAGGGAGCACACCAGATAACAAGAAACCTCATCCTGGTGCCCTCCTTTGCATCTGGCATTCTGACATAGCCCATTTCTAAGATCAGGAAGTTGCACATATGCATCATGGCTTGTAACCCGTAATGGATTTTTCCTCCAGAAACTTGTCCAATCCCCTTTTAAAGGTGTCCAGGCCAGATGCCGTCACCACATCCTGTGGTAAGGAGTTCCACAGACCAACCACACGTTGGGGGGTTGGGGGTGAGCTTTTGATGTCACTCCCATGATGGTGTCACCCAGTGCGATCAGTCCCCCCGGCACTCCCCAAGTGACACCACTGTAGGGAAAGTTTAGTGAAACAGGGTGGCAAGCTTAAAAGGGGGGAAAGGTAGTTACAAAACAGGTTGATGGGAAAAGACCTCAGCTGGGCGCGGATCAGAACAAGCCAGCTAGGCAAGCAAAAGGCAAACAGAAGCTCTGATGCAATTTTCCAGATAAAGTTTTGATTGATTTGACTCTGGACAACAGTTGCCATCCTCGATGGTGCCAAAAAGGGGGGTGGTGAATCCTAATACTACTATAGTCACTTGGTCAGCATTAGGGTCAGGAGCCAGAAATATCCTTCAGTTTCACCTGAGGTGCTCTCTCTTCGGTGACGTCCCCATTCATCGGTCAAGACAGGGTCACCTGGGTGCCCCACCTGCTGCTAGACCCTGGTGAGGTGGGCAGGAGTGCCCAGTCTCAGTGCAGTCCAGCTCTGGCAGGTGGGACACTCTAAACAGGATGAAGCTGCTGTTCCTAAATAACAGATCATATCCTGGCTCCAAATGGTGACCATGATAAAGCATTCATGTTTAGCCCATTTTGGGACAGCAAAGAGAGAAATCTGAGGATTTCGACACCTCTCTGTTCTCCTGCTGCCCCCCAAGGGGGGGGGGGCTATTTTGTTGCCTGGGTCACACAATATTCTTCTTTCCTTTACCAAGACCAAAATGGTCCCGGGTGTACCCTTTCTCTTTCAGAGGCCAGCCTGGAATGCTTCAGGATGAGAAAGGCCATGTGAGAGAGGTGGGGGGGGGCAATTTAGAGTGGGCCTGTTATGATCCCCTCAAAGAGCTTGGACGGCTTCAAAAAGGGAATGAGACCCAACTATGGAGGAGGACATCCCTATCGAGGGCTGCTAAGCGAAATGGAGCCTGCATATGCAGGTGCAGTCTAGCTCGGTGTAGGATGAACTGCTCTCGAGGGGCGCTGCTTGTGGGATGGTGATGGCCACCACTGATCCCTAACACCACTGCCCAAGGGGGATGCTTATTGGAGACTGTGGGGCAGGAGAGGCTGCCATGGGCCATCTCCCTTCTTCCCCCAGTGCCATCTTCCAGTTGCCAAACACCCTGTTGCTTGATGCTGTGTGAGGGGCTGCAGCAGGGTGGGAATTAACTTGCTCCAGGAAAAGGATGACACTCCATCGAAACACCCAGCTCCCCATCACCACCTGGTCCTCGTCGGGCCCTGGATGGCTTCCTGGGAGGCCGTGGGCAATGGACACATGGACAGCACCGTCTCACCCCCCCCACCACCACCCCCACATTCCAGACCCCATTGGGCTGGAGGGGATCACGGGGGTTTGCAAACACTTTCCCTGGATGGAGCAGGCCATTGGACGAGACCTCACCAGGCTGTTTGCCCCAGGTGTCTCCCTTCGGAGGCCCCAAAGATCCGGGGCACCCTCTTCCCAGGGATGGGTGCTGGAGTGGAGTCTTCGATGGACTCCGGCCCTAACCTTGAAAAGTCAATATTTGGCGAGCCCAGCTGGAGCCCAGCGCAGTGAGAGGCTTGGCTGCCTCCCCTGAGTAGAGCGCCAGCTCAAGGCCGCAGCTTACTGGAAGCTGGGCTTGGAGGGCAACAGGGCAGGGGCGGGCAGGGAAAAATCCCAAGGTGCTAGGAGGGAGTACTGGCCCACCTCAGCCGGGTTGATGTCACTCGAGGAGAGGCAACGCCTCCATGGATATAGCTTAGCTGTTGCACACACGTGGCTCCCCCGTGGCTTTTGAGTTGAAAGGTGTCAAGAATGACCCCTGCTTGAGACCCCACCCTATGGGGGGGGAGAGGCTGCTGATGGAACCTCCTGCCATGCCCAGATCCCAAGCAAGTGGACAGCAAGGCTGAACTCTTGTGTGCGGAACTCTCGAGCAAGTGAGCCAAGCCACACATTGTAAGGGGGAGCTACGACAAAACCAAGCCCTTGAATGCCCAGAGGTGCCCATCTCCGCAGCCAGTGCAAACTTCTTCAGCTGGTTTGAACTATATTTTCCTAAGATTCGAAGGTCTCCAGAGCAGCCCATTCTCTCCAATGTATCCAGCCCAGAGACGGTGGCTTCTGCAGAATTGACAGGGCTGTGAGCCTGGCCCCAGTCACCTAGCCAGTGACAGTGGAAACCAATGGTTAGTGCTCAGGCAGAGGAGGCCAGGCCCTGCAACAGAACACCCAGCTGGCTTCCTAGTTTAGGTAGGAAATCCCCCCCCTCCCCGCAGCTTGGCATGGGATGCTTGTGCCCCCTGCAGGGCAAACCGGTTACAGCTTTGCCTCAAGGGAGGGTGGAGTTTCAGAGGCTAGATGCCCAATAACAGCCATGCTAAAGCCTCCAGGTGCATGAGCAAGCGATCTCAGAGTAGCACAGGCAAACAAGGGGCTCAAACAGAGAAGCCTCTCTATTGCCGCATTGTACCTTGCACTGGTCATGCCTCTTTCCAATCCGCCTCCCCTGGGGACAGATAATTCAGTTTTGGATAAGAGTAGACCCTTCAGTCACTTTTCAGGCTTTGGATCACATCATGCCCTTTCTCTGCCTCAGTGCTCCCCCCCTGTAAAATGGGTATAAAGCTCTCCCTGAAAAATAAAAATCAGGTTAGTGGAAGACCAAATGCAGTTGATATTAGAAAGCGCTTCTGCATCCTGCGAGGACTGGGGAATGGCTGGAAACCGGCTGGTGAGAAAACCGGCTGGTGGGGATGGAAGTCACGTTATAGGAGATCTGGGCACTGAGGGTCAAAGGGTGACTCTGTGCACATAATGAGAAAGGTCAAGGAGGTTGTGTGAAGGGGAGGTGGGGTTACCTTGAATTGTATAGATTGTCTGAGGATAGGAAAGTCCAAACACTGAATGGGATTAAATGACCCCAGGGGTCAGTGTTCAGATAATGGAATCGCATAGGGTGTTAACGATCAAAGTCTTAAGCAGGTCCCTGAGGTCGAGGAACTGCAAAGAGGGAGAATTTGGCCTGTCAAGGGGTACAATGAGATCCTCTGTGGTCCGCTAGGCAGGAAGTGTGAGGTCTGGGTTCTAAATGCTTCATTCCTTGACTTGCATTCTCTGCTCAGTCTTTGTATCCTCTCTCCACCTAGGTGCTCCCAATCTGTAAAATGGGCACCTACACAATATGGCTTGACCTCCCCAAAAAGGTGCTAGGAGAGCAAGCCTGATGAGACTCATGAATTGATTTTCACTGTACAAAGTCACTCAGATGAAGCCTGGATAAGAACCAACCCAAGATTGACATAGTTGTGTAAACAGTCCGGTGACAGCTAAAAAGGCCAAAAATTGCACTGTTGAATTAGCCATGCAATGTGCAAACTTTGGAGTTACACAAAATCCTTCCCCCGTTTAAAAACAAAAACTGAAAAGGAAAAGCATGCGAGTGTGTGTGAGTGAGATGCTCATCCACTGAAATGCACAAAACATTTCACAGTTCTTACAGTGCAAACCGAGGCATGTATACTCAGAAGTAAGTCCTACTGAGTTCAGTGGAAATCTACTCCCAGGTAAGTGTGTAGGCAACCTGATTGGTTTATCTGCAGAGATTCACAGGGTAATCAGTGGAATTGCCAAAGATGGTCAGTGAGATCCCCCCAAAACATATTTCATATTTATTAATATTTATTAAAATAAATAGAAATATAAAAAACATTCTATCTATCTATCTATCTATCTATCTATCTATCTATCTATCTATCTATCTATCTATCTAATCTAAATGCACTAATCACTCTCACTCTGTCACTCCATCTATCGCTCTATCATTCTATCTAAATGCAATAATCTCTCACTCTATCACTCTAATCTATCTAAATGCAATAATCTATCTATCTATCTATCTATCTATCTATCTATCTATCTATCTATCTATCTATCTATCTATCTAAATGCACTAATCACTCAATCTGTCAATCTATCTATAGGCACTAATCTAATCTATCTAATTGCACTAATCACTCAATCTAACAATTATCTAAATGCACTAATCCAGTGATTCTCACATATTTAGCACCGGGACCCACGTTTTAGAATGAGAATCTGTCAGGACCCGCCGGAAGTGATGTCATGGCTGGAAGTGACATCATCAAGCAGGAACATTTTTAACAATCCTAGGCTGCTAACCCACACTAGGAGTAAGTAAGTATCATTGTTAAAATAATATACATAGTAGCTTGTTAAAAGTACAGTTCAGTAACATTTCCCCAAATGCAGGCACATCCCATGGGAGCATAAAGTCTAATATATGCAAAATAAAATACCTCGTTTATATATATCCCGCCTTTCTCCTCAAAGGAACCCCAAATTATTGAAATGAATGGGGACCCACCTGAAATTGGCTCACGACCCACCTAGTGGGTCCTGACCCACAGTTTGAGAAACATTGCACTAATCAATCAATCAGTCAATGTCTGCACATGCCCTGGGAGCCCTGACTAAACAGCAGCATGTCATAACCACAGTTTAAAATGAGAATTAAGTCCTACTAACAGACTGACTGACACTGATGGACAGGATGGAACGTGATGTGTCAGCTGGAGCCCCACTCAAGGGCAAGGGGCCTCCGCGGGTGCCCTTCTCCTCTCCACCGCCAGGGGGCGCGCGGACGCTTGGCCACGCCCACCAGGCGAGCTCACAGCTACAGGCACCGAGCCGCAAGCTTGGACCGGAAGTGACGTAGGGACAGAGACGGAAACAATATTTTGAGCTTTAAAATTACGGAGGGTCATATTTTCCCCCCTCAGCGCCTCTTGTGAGAGCCGCCTGCTTGACCGCACGGATTATTATTAGCCTACTAGTCACGTGACCTTGGTGGCCGTTGGGTCCTTCCTGACGGCGGTTGCCCCACCAGAAACAAAGATGGCGTCGGCGGCGTCGTGCCCTCGCCCGCCAATCGCCGTGCCCGGGGCGCGCATGCGCAGAGGGGGAGGGTGGTATCCGGAGAGGCAAGGCGAGGTGAGAGGGGGGATGGGGGGTCCCGAGGAGAGGAGGGGGGTCGAAGGGAGGGGGTTGCCTAGGAGACGTGGGGAGGCCGAAGGGGGGCGGCAGCAGCAGCAGCAGGATGGGGGCCCAGAGAGGGGGCAGCCCCAGGGGGCAGGGTGGGGGGAGTTGGGGGGTCCCAGCAGCCCTGGAGGGACCCAGGCGTCCGAGCCCCCCAAGTGGGGGGGAGAGGAGGAGCTCTGGGCAGGGGGGGCGGTCCACGGACCCCCAAAGCTGCAGCTCAGGGACGTGGGGACCCAGGTGTCCTGGGGGCCAGGTGGGGGGCCCCCTGAGAGTGAGGGGACCCAGGCGTCCGAGCCCCCGCCCCCAGAGTGGCCCCCCATGAGGCAGGGGCACGTGCAGGCCCCCCAGGCAGACAAAGGGGTCAGCTGTGGGTCTGGGGCCCCCCCAGGCAGCGGAGGAGCTCTGGAGCTGTGGTGGGAGGGGGCTGGCCCCGGGGGTGCAGGCAGTGGCCCCCCACAGAAGAGGGGGGTCCCCCGGCCCAGGGTGCGCTGCCAGTCCTGCGTGGCCCTGAGCTCCCAGGGTGGGGGGGACCCCCCCCAGGAGGTGGGCAGCAGGCGGTCCTGCAGCGTGGAGCTGGGGGGCAGGGAGCCCAGGGAGGCGCGCAGGGGCCAGGCCGTGCTGCGCGTCAGCCACAGCCGCTCTGGGGATGTCTCCGGGCTCGAGGGAGCCAAGCGAGACCCTGTCCGGGGGGCTGCCATGTGGGTCCACAAGGAGTGGGGCCGGGGCCCCGTGGAGGCTTCCGACCAGGTCTGGGTGCCCCGCAAGCCGGCCAGAGCCCCCGAGAGAATGGGGCTCTCCTGGTCGCAGGGGGGCACCGGCCCCCAGAGGAGACGAGGGGAGTGGGAGCCAGAAACTCGGGGGGTTGTGGGTTCTGCAGACCTTGGCCAGGTCTGGATCCCTAGGCAGAAGCCAGCCCCAGCTGGAGGGGGTCCTGGGGACGTCTGGGTGCACAAGGTGAGGGACCCTTCGGGGGCCGGCATCATGTGGGTCTGGGCCAAAGTGACAAACTGTGAGGAAGAGGAGGCTGAGGAGGAAACCAGGGTTTGGACCTTCCGCGAGGAGGGCTCTAGAAAAGGCGGGCAAGGCAAAGGGGGGTACGGGGTATCTTAAGGGGCGTATGGGGACTATCCTGGGGGGGCATGGGTTGGGGGAGGGGGACACCACAGTCTTGGGCCTGGGAGGGGGGGAGGAAAGGTTAGGCTCATGGGAGGGGGAGAGAGTGAAGAGCAAGTGGGGTTCAGATGGTGAGGTTTTTCTAGGGGGGAAGGCAGGGAGAGAGGTAGTTTGGGCAGAAAAGTCAGTCACTCTGCCGGCTGTTTGCTGGGGTGGCGACACCCCAGTATCCCTTGAGAGAATCTGGACTGTGGCGGCAGTGGGGGCTGTGGCCACCGCCACCAGGGGAGGGGACGGAGCCGAGTCACCTCTGGCTGCACGGGTAAGTCGGGGTCCGGAGGCTTCCTGGGGGACCGGGACGGACCGCGCGCTGTTGCATGCCAGGGTAGGAGTGTGGAGGTTGGGGTAGCTATGCTGAACCTTTCAGGAGGAACATGTGCATGCTTAACATCTGGCAAAGGGGGGGCAAAATGGGGAGGGCTCCTATCCTTTGGGTCTGGGGGTGCCACATAAAAAGAGAGGCGAGTGCCTTAGGATTAGAAGCTTGGAGTCCTTGCACCCTAGTAGACACAGGATGTGACCTTTTGCCTGTCTTGGTGGGCCCCTCTTCTTCCTCTGGGTAAGGGGGAGGTACCACTCCAGGCTGCTTTCACAGGAAACCCCCTTGATCACTAATTTTGTGCTGAACAGCCAAACTGTGGTAGATCTTTCAAATTTCCAACATTAAACGTTTAGGAGACAGACCCGGACGGAAGCCTGCAGCCATCCACCAGTCCTCAATCTTTGGGGTCTGGGGTGCCTGGGAACTAGCCAAGAGGTCTGGGATTCAAAGGAGGGCCCCTCTAAACCTGCCAGTTTTGTTGACGAAGGTGTATGTCTTAAGGATGCACAAAACCGCAGGTGGCTATGCTGGCCTTATTGAAGAAAATCCACCATCTGGTGGGTTAATTACCTTTATTAGAACAAGACATAAGTCACATATTAGGCTTGGTAATTAATTTTCCCTGTCTGGCTTGCCGCTGACTTTCAGGTTGGTGGGAACTGGCATCGATATCTGGTGTGCTCCTTGGGGCATTTGGTGGGCCGCTGTGAGATACAGGAAGCTGGACTAGAAGGGCCTATGGCCTGACCCAGTGGGGCTGTTCTTATGTTCTTAAACTACAATTCCCAGGAGGCCTTGCAGGTCTCTTGTTATCTGGTGTGCTCCCTGGGGCATTTGGTGGGCTGCTGTGAGATACAGGAAGCTGGACTAGATGGGCCTATGGCCTGATCCAGTGGGGCTGTTCTTATGTTCTTAACTACAATTCCCAGAATGCCTTGCAGGTCTTCTTGTTATATGGGGTGCTCCCTGGGGCATTTGGTGGGCTGCTGTGAGATACAGGAAGCTGGACTAGATGGGCCTGTGGCCTGATCCAGTGGGGCTGTTCTTATGTTCTTATGATAGACTCATCTCTTAAGTTGAGAATAGAAAGTCCAGTTTGTCTCTTCTCTCCCCCCCCCCCCGATCTCTGCCTCTGAAGGATCTTATGAGTTAAGGCAGTGATCAAAAAAGTGTGGTTGTTTTTGGCTTCTTGTGCAGCCCTTGTGTCTGCCTCAAAACCATCCTGCGCTGTGCAGAGACTGGTTTGAGCCTGCCGAAACACCTCCTCACCCCCTTCGCTGGAGTTGGCAAAAAGACGGGCTGTGGGGGGAGCCTCCTCTTCCACTCCCCTCTCACCTGCTGAAGACCCCTGTTGGATTTGAAAGGCTGCTATTCCATGTCGTGCTGCTTTTTGGTTGGACCCAGCAGAGGCATTCTCCTTCATTGGCTTGCCCTTGATGCACACAGACATGCGTGGCGGTTCCATGCTCGGTGGTGGGTGTGGCATGGAAATGTGTAGGGTGCTGGTTGGAGGGCTGTCACTGAACTTCTGCTGTGGTGAAGCAGTGACAGCTTGGTACATCTCTTGTGAAAGCAGCCTTGGAGTGCGTAAGGAAGAGAGCGAGGGAGAGACCCAGATCTCGGTGGGCTCTGTTGCATGGGTGTTGAGAGGGAGGCTGTGTCTTAACTGTGATGGGTGGGGAGGGGCCCTCTCCCATTGTTCCTCTGTTCATTCATGGGGGGGGGAGAGATTGGGGCTGTGTATTTGGGAGCTTTCTTTTCCTTGGTTGGGAGCGTCCGGCCTAGGAGTGGTCCCTGGCTAACCAATCTGTGTCTGCAGGGGCTTCCAAGATGCAGGTGAACCTGGGAAAGGCGCTGTTCACCCTTGCCCTGTGGACCCTCTGTTCGCCAGTGTGGAGCACGGAAGGCAAGCAGAAGCTGCAGATTGGAGTCAAGAAGCGGGTGGACAACTGCTCTCTCAAGTCCCGGAAGGGGGATGTGCTCCACATGCATTACACTGTGAGTGGGGCAGGACACCTCGAGATTTGGGAGGCTGTGGGAGAGTTTCCCCTGAGGCTTCTGGGTCCGGGAGGGGGGAGTGGTGTGGGTCTGGTTTGTGTCTCAACACCTGGTTGGACCAGTCAGCTCATTCCTCTGCCTTTTCGGTGTGCCTCTTCTCATGTGGCATGGAGTTCCACAGTTCTGCTCATCGCAAAAGCAACACTAGGAAGTCTGGATTGGACGTGTTTCTGGAGGAAAAACCCATTACGGGGTACAAGCCATGATGTGTATGCGCAACCTCCTGATTTTAGAAATGGGCTATGTCAGAATGCCAGATGCAAGGGAGGGCACCAGGATGAGGTCTCTTGTTATCTGGTGTGCTCCCTGGGGCATTTGGTGGGCCGTTGTGAGATACAGGAAGCTGGACTAGATGGGCCTATGGCCTGATCCAGTCGGGATGTTCTTATGTTCTTATGCTTCTCTCCAGTTTGGAACTGGAGAGTCACTTTGTGTTGCAGCTTGGGGGGGCAGTGGCTGTAGCTGACCATTGAGGTGGCAGGCGAGCAAGCTATGGCCTTTCCTTCTGGCTTCATATTTGGAGCTCTCTGCAGCAGAGATGTCCCTGCCATTGTAGTGGCCTCCAACCCCTCCTGCAGCCCAGCACAGTTCCTGGATGATTCACCCTGACAGAGAGCAGAGGGCTGTCCTGGATCTCGCCTGGAGGCAAAGCAGGAGTTTAAGGCTGGGACTTGGGATCCTTTGCACACTTATGTCGGCCTGAGTGCCAGGAGACACACGCAACAGGCAACAAGAACACCCCCATTCTGCTTGTCTCCTCTTATCTGTTGTGTTTTTCTTGCTGTCTCCTTTTTTTGTAGTTTTTGCACTTGTTTGGGCCTGCTGTTCAACGATTGGTTGTCACTAATTGCTTGTCACTAAATGGCGTGTTTTCATTGGGTACTGTAAAGTAAATCAGCTCAGATTTGAACCTGGATCTTCGAGGCCTAAGTCCAACTCCCGAACCATTGCATCATAAGAACATAAGAACAGCCCCACTGGATCAGGCCATAGGCCCATCCAGCTTCCTGTATCTCACAGCAGCCCACCAAATGCTTCAGGGAACACACAAGACAACAAGAGACCTGCATCCTGGTGCTCTCCCTTGCATCTGACATAGCCCATTTCTAAAATCATGAGGTTGCACATACACATCATGGCTTGTAACACGTAAAGGATTTTTCCTCCAGAAACTTGTCTAATCCCCTTTTAAAGGCATCCAGGCCAGATGCCGTCACCACATCCTGTGGCAAGGAGTTCCACAGACCAATCACGCGCTGAGTAAAGCAATATTTTCTGTCCTAACTCATGGCTGGGTGACCGCAGACAGGCCAATTCAGTGTGAGCCTTGCCTTTAATTTTTCTCTGCCATTAACTATATCCCTGTAGTTGGGGTGTTTTTGCAAGGTGAGGGGTGCCTCTTGAACTTCTCCCCACACTTAACTCAAGCACAATGCATCACAGTTGTTTCATTGCTGGGGAGCAACAGCAGAAGGGGGATACGCCTTTATCCCCAGCTTGGGGGTTTCCCTGGAAACATCTTGTGGGTCATGCAGGATCTTGGAGTGGGTTGTCCTGACGCTGCAGGGGTGCTGTTTGCTGCAGCTCATCATTGGATGGACATAAACGTGTGAACCTGCCCTTGGGTGTCCTGCTCCTTCAAACTGACCCAAAGGGGACTGCAGTGCGGAGAGTGGTGGCAGGATAATTCTCAACCACTATGTTGCAGCACATTAGTGTGCCACAAATGGTCTGCAGGTGTGCCGAGGGAGTTTGGGGCAGTGCCATTTACTAGTGGGTCCTGTCTGGATCCTCCTGGGGGAAACCTGGAGGGAACAGGCTTGCAGAGCAAGGGGGGGGCTCAAGGCAAGGAGGAAACAGGCTCTGAGGCCAGCTGCAGGAGGAGTACTGGCCTGGAGAGCCAGGGGAGGAGGAACACCAGGCTGCAGCCTTTTAACTATCTCAGGTAGGAAGGGGTGGAGCTGAGAGAGGCCAGTCAGCCTTTTAACCCTCCCATGGAGGAAGGGGCGGGGTCTGGAGGGGCTGGTCTTGAGCATAAAGCCCAGCTGGGCCAAGAATGAAGGCAGTCTGGGTCAGGCAGCTGGAGGGAGCAGAACCCAGCCTGCCCGTGAACCCAGACTGGCTGGGAGCCAAAAAGCCCTGGCAACTGGGGGAGAAGGGCCTGGGTGACACATCCCCTTTCCCTCACACTCTCTGCTGAGGTGGCTTGGTTGTTGCTCTGGGAGATGGAACTTCCAGTGCCGCGCCGTTGCCTCTCGCAAATACGAGGGTCTCCCTCAAGCCAGGGCCCCACAGGGCCATTGGGGGATGTGAGCCCTCCACCGGCCATGGATGTGCCTTGTCAGTTTTCCAAAGAGCTAAGGGTGGGCCTTGACAGTGCTGTCAGTATGCCATGAGATGAAAAAAGGTGGAAAATCACTGGTGTACGAGGCATGTCTGTTAAATAACGAGACTGATTAAATAACTCACCGTTATTTATTGGTATTACAAATTGAATGAATGAATGAATGAATAAATGAATAAACCTTTATTAGGCATAGACAGAGAAATCATAAAAGCAAACATAATTAGTCCTAATCCCGTTTATCAAAAATGGAGTTAAGATACTAAATTACTAATAAAACATTTACAGTTCAACATAAAATATCAACATTTTTGACAAATTACATTAAGAAGGCTTAGAAATCACCAAAAGTAAAAATTTAGAAATTCCCTCTAGCACATCTGGTGAGCAGTCATTTAGGAGACACTTCAGTTTTGCCTCATCCGAAAGCCCATTCATTTTGCCGAGAAGTGGAGTCATGTAAGTGTGGCGGGATCTAGTGTGCCGAGGACAGTAAAAAAGAATGTGTATGATTGATTCAACATTTCCCAAATTACAAGGGCAGAGGCGTTCTTTATATGGTATTTGCCTATATCTGCCTTCTGTGACCTTGGATGGAAACACATTGAATCTTGCCAAGGAGATTGCACGACGTTCAGAGGGGTTGATCAGAATACTCAGATAAGGAGCCATTTGCCCATACTTTAGCGGGATAGAGAAATTAAGAGGGGAGCAAATTCTAGAAGCAAGTTCAAAGAGGTTTTGTGCCTCAGTGTCTAGCATTCTTTGCTTTACCCTTTGATAAACTCCAGGGAATGGATAGAAACTTAAAAAATCAAATGAAAAACCAATTGATTCGATTTTTGATTTAATTTGGCTATACCATTTAGAAGAACCAGACTCAGATAGCATTCTGGATAGGAAACTGCCTGGTTTCACGTTATAATGTAATTGGAGCCAATAACGTATGGTTAAAAGCCATGCTCTTGATACTAAGAGTGATTGTCCGGTCTCCAAACATAATGCAGAGTACGGTACAGATTTAGGTAAACCCAGGATAGCCCTCAAAAATTTAACTTGGATACTCTCAAGGGTGTGATTTATAGAGCTAATCCAGATAGGGCACCCGTACAGGAGCTGTGCCGATACCTTGGCATTAAATACCTTGAGAGCAGCTGGTATATAACAATTGCCCTGACTAAAAAAGAATCGATTGGTGCTCTGCAAAGTGACACGGGCCAAGTTGGTAACCAATTTTTGATGAGTACCCCAGCAAAGATTGTAGTGGAAGTGAATTCCAAGGTATTGAAAGCTTTTGACCTGTTCCAGTTTCTCCCCTCCAATAGACCAAGTACCTGGGCTCCATGATTTTGAAAAGACCATAACTTTGGTTTTCTGAGAGTTCAGTTCAAGTTTGTTACATTTCAGATAGTCAGAAGTTCTATTTAAAAGTCGCTTAAGTCCAATAGGTATACAGGATACTAGCACTGCATCATCTGCATAAAGCAATGCTGGAATATGCATTGAACCTAGTTTGGAAAAATGTCCATCTATCTGAAGCAAAAAGGGGGTAAAATCGTGTAGAAAAAGATTAAAAAGAGTGGGTGCTAAAATGCACCCCTGTTTCACTCCCCTTTCGACCTGAATTTTGGGGGTCAATTTCCCTGAAGATGTAAATTTAATTTGGCAGGTGGTGCCTGTATAAAGTTTCTGAATAAGAGTTAGAAGTCTAGGGTCTATATTGAGTTTAACTAGTTTGTCCCATAGCAGCAATCTATTAACGGAGTCAAAGCCTCCTTTAAGATCCAGAAAAGCAACATATAATTTTTGATTCTTTAGCCTTGTGTTCTTGTCAATCAGATGAGCTAAAACAGCACAGTGATCAATTGGTGAAGATCCTTTTCGAAATCCTATCTGATCCCACCCTGGAAGGCCCAGATCTTCCATCCAGGATAGCAGCTTGTTTAAAAGATGTTTTGCATAAAGTTTTCCCCCCACTGATAAAAGGCTTATAGGTCTAAAATTGGGAAACTTTTGGGAAAAGATAAAAGTCGCAAGGTGCTAAAACAGGCGAATATGGAGGATGTTCAAGTGTAGTAATGTGATTGTCGGTCAAAAACGGCTTCACAGAAAGTGCTGGTGAAGAATGAAACCATTTTTCCACAGTTGCGGCCGATTCTTTCTGACTCTTTCTCCCAACTTTTTCAAAACTTCCTTATAATAATGCTGGTTAACTGTTGTGCCTTCTGGAACCCATTCTTCCAAAATTACACCCTTGATATAAAAAAAAACAATGAGCATTGCTTTGAATTTTGACTTGCTTTGAAGAGCTTTTTTCATTCTTGGTGATGACGGTGTTTTCCAGTGCGTTGACTGTCTTTTGGTTTCAGGATCGTACTGGAAGATCCAGGTCTCATCACAAGCGATTACTTTATGAAACAGGTTTGGATCTGCGTCCAATTCTGTTGGTGTTTTGTGCAATTTTACTAATTGACACATTGTTCAACTTTTAACCTTAGCATTTTTTTCGGCACTCTACAGAAAACACAACCAAACTAAATGGCAACTCGCAATCAACTGAACATCATAGAGTGTCATGCAGGTTCAGATACGTTCAAGGTTACGCAGTGATAACCGGTTCTGACTGCTTTGTTTACTAGGTGGAATCACAGTCTCGTTATTTTATAGACATACCTCCTATGTGATTTGTGAATAGACAAGGATGGGGGTGACTAGAGCTCCACTGCTTAAGACATGGCTGCACCCACTGTTTCTGTCGCCCATTTGCCTTCCTCTTTCCCACTTCTGCCCTACAGGGAAAGCTGGAAGACGGGACGGAGTTTGACAGTAGCCTGACCCGCGACCAGCCCTTTATCTTCACCCTGGGGACCGGCCAAGTCATCAAAGGCTGGGATCAGGGCCTGCTGGGGTAACTCTGAGTGGGGATATCAGGTGGGGTGGGGAGTGGTGACTCCTTCCACAGGACTGCTGGGTTGGAAGCAGCTGGCGGAAGAGGGGAGCGGCTGGAGCTCAGTGGTGCTTTGCACTCAGCAGTTGCTGGGTTTCTTCTGGGAGAGCATCTCCAGTTCAGGATGAGAACGTCTGCCAGTCAGTGTAGGGAATGCTTAGATGGACTGAACGCCTGACTCTGCAGGCAAGCAACATCCTGAAGAAAAGGGTGATCAAAAGCAAGGTGCTGCAGATTCTGCCTCCTCGGTCTCCTTTCTCCAGAGGATGTTGGAAGGCCTCACTTGTCACCTTGGAATCCTGAGAAACCTTGGCTTGTTAGAGCTAAGGCACTAGCCCTCTTGAATCAGACAGGAAGGATTTGTATTCAGTCAATAAGTGCATTCATTCTCTCTCTCTCTGGTCCTTCCAGGATGTGTGAGGGTGAGAAGCGGAAGCTGGTGATTCCTTCTGAGCTGGGTGAGAAGTTCAGAAACTGCTTGGATTGGCTGAGGGGAGGGCAGTCCATATTTAGGCTCACTGCATCTAAGCCAGACTCACAGGGTGGAAGGGGAGGGTTTGTGGCTGACCTCTCCTCCCCTGCATAGCACTGTTGATCTCTGGGGTGACCTCACTTCTGTTCTCTCTGCTCACAGGTTATGGGGACCGAGGGGCACCGCCCAAAATTCCAGGTGAGACTGACTCTCTCTCTCTCTCTCTCTCTTTCTCTGTCTTGTAGCAGGGTCAGCCCACACTTCATCCAGAGGTTTCCAGATAGCAGACACAGGGTGTAGTGTGAATGCCCCTCCCTTGATTGGCCAGATATATTAAGCGAATGGAACATTGACATCACTTTTGTAATTCTTCATCTGCCCCTCCCTGTTCGTATTCTGAATTTCCAGGAGTGTGGGAGCAGCCAAAAAGTAGTGATCAGTTCAGTCCCGTCTGACTTCCAGGGATCCCTGATGCCCGTAGTCGAAAGCAGGATGGGCAGGACTTGGAGCTCATCCAGTTCCACACTTGGGATCCCCCCTTCTCAATTTCTACCTCTTTCTCTCCCCCCAAATTCCTTTGCAGGTGGAGCAACGTTAATTTTTGAAGTGGAACTGCTGAAGATCGAGCGGCGGCAGGAACTGTAGCGACATCACTACAGGGGGAGGAGGGCATGCACAAGGGAGGGGGACCACAGAACTACTTGGGCTGTGTAGACGTTGAGAATGGAGTGGGCCAAATAAAAGCACAGACCAGAGTTCTGCTGTGATCTATGAGCAAGTCTGCTGTGGGTAAGAATGGAGATGATGTGGGGCTCCTTGGTTCCAGGTCTGGGCCTGGCCTTCATTGGGTGAGGCCCCTGCTGTGCATGCAGAACCCCCGGAAAGACCTCTTGCCTGAAAGAGAGGTAGAGCTTCCAGTCAGTGCTTGACAATGCTGACCTAGATGGGTCAAGGGTCCGACTGATTGGTGGTGTTCGACATGCTTACAAGTGCCTCCATTTTGGTTTTCTCTTGAGGGCGAAAAGGCAGAGGCGGCGTAGGCCCCCTCCAACCTAGCCAAACATCCATACGAAGCAAGAGATGCCCCAAAGGCCCCTGCAGGGACAAGAGACGCCACAGCAAGCCCTTGGTGCAGGCATTGGATTAGAAGCAGCACGTCCCAGAATTCCCTGCAGCAGCACAAAGGGCTGTTTCCTTAGCTGGCTTAGTCTGTCTGTCCCAACCTCATGAAGCCAGGCAGGCCATGGGGTCTGCAAAAGAACGGAAGCCCAAGAATTCCATCTTGGCACACCAGCTACTTTAGCGAGATGAGGGACTCGGGGCCCGATCCAAAACCCAGGGCGGCACTGCTGGCCGCCGCGTTCCCTGGGCAGCCGCTGTTGCAGAAGTGCTGTAAGGCGCTTCTCCACCCCGGGTAAGGATGCTGGGCCAGCGTTGAGGCCCGCACCAGTTGGCGCTGGGCCTCTGCTCCATGAAGATGTTGCAGGCAAGTGGCCACAGGTGAACTGGACCACCAGTGAGGCTTTTTGGGGTGGTGGGAGGGCAGGCTGGAGGGAACATATGGCCCGGGGGGGGGATAGAGATGGCAGCAGACCCTGCTGTGGTATCCTGTGCCCCCTCCCAGTCTTGGAAGCCCGACATAATTCCCCTCCCTTCTGCACCAGCAAAATAGCTGTTGCAGCTCAGGGGAAACTGATTGGAGCTGCGGTGCCTTTCCCCAGGGGTAAGGGAGCGAATGTCAGTCTCTGCAGCGGCTGCCCCTACCCCATAGGATGCAGCAGCGGCCATTTTGGTGCCAAGGCAAGGCAGCTTAGGATTGGGCTGTTAATAGATCAAGGTGAGGGCATTCCAGGGGTCCAGAGCACACCTGGAAAATGAGGTTAGAACAGACCAGCTCAGGTTGCTGAGGCAGCTCCTTGTCTTGGGCAGAGCAATCACTGCGTAGTGTCTTTTTTTGCCTTGAAATCTTCACAGTCCCTTATTCAGTGACAGTTGTGTCCCCGGCCTCCACCCCCCAAAAATAACCTTGTTGCGTTCCCAGTGCTGCAACCTGCATAAATTATTCAAATGGAGTTAAATTTTCATCAGTGAGATCACTGTCCCTGTTTGGGCTGCGAAGGAGGGAGAACTGGGCTTCATTGACAGAGCAACCCCACCCTCTGCGTTACTCAGTGAGGGTGGCCCCTACCCAGTTTCCACCACACCTTCAGAGTCTGGCCACTTAGCCCTGAGGACTAGAACACTGAGGGTTTGAATGAGACTGATATTGCTACACGTATCTTGTCTGGATGGCCGGAGCCCTGTAAGGTCAACATCGTTATTCCCATACTTCAGATGGGGAAGACCAAGGCCCTGCTGTGCCCCTCCCAGCCTTGGAGCCCGACACAGGCCCCCTGGCTTCTGCGCCATGTGGGCCACTCCCAATTCACAAGCCGGTCTTTTAGCCCCTCTGTGATGTCAGCTTGCTTTCTCCCACCCCCCAAATTCAGAAGTTGGGTTCTGGATTGCAGTGGGGGCCATGGGGGAATCTCGGCATTGCCCTGGTGGTAGTTCCAGGCCCCAGAAGACATTCTTTGAGTTCAGCGCTGAGTTCAGCCACAGAGGAGGACAGAGGCCGTTGCTAACTCTGGGACCTGTGCTGAGCAGCTGCTCTGGCTGAAGGTGCCCAGCAGAGAGTGGGGTGGCGGCCTCTGCCCTCCCCACACTGGGGCTGCTTCCCGGAGCACTCCTTGGTCCCACTGCAAGGGGGCACTGCCTGGCACTGCCTTGCCCAGCCTCGACCCACAGGATGTGGGGCAGGCAGAGCTGTAAGAAGAGGTGCGGGTCAGCCAAGGGGGATGCAGCGGAGCGGGGAAGCCCCAGTCCTCCTTAGCACGAAATCAGGTCAATGGGATGGTTCGGAGCCCGGCTGCGTCGGGGCTGGAGTCCCAGCATCCTGTTGGACCCCGTAGGGAAGCCTCCGGCACTGGGAAGCCTGCAGGACCCGCCTGGTCAGCCCCAGAGGAAGGACGACGCCAGACTTGGCGGCCCGCGAAGTTTTCCAGGTTGCAGCCCGAGTTCTTCCGTCCCTCCCTTCTCTCCTCCTCCTCGTCCGGCTGGCCCTTTAAGCTCCTTCTCCCGCGATCGGCGGCGGGTCCCGGACTGAGCCATGGCCGGGGCGCGCCCCGGGGTGCACGCGCTGCAGCTGGAGCCCCTGCGGGTGCCGGAGACCCTCCTCAAGGGCAGCAAGTTCATCAAGTGGGGCGAGGTGAGACCCCCGCCCGGCCCCTCCGCCCCAGCCTCCCCACTTTCCCCCCCGCTCTGGGGACGTCTGCGGGTGCGAGGGGGCCAAGCAAGACCCTGTCCGGGGGGCTGCCATGTGGGTCCACAAGGAGTGGGGCCGGGGCCCTCTGGAGGCTTCTGGCCAGAGCCCCCGAGAGAATGGGGCTCTCCTGGTCGCAGGGGGGTACCGGCCCCCGGAGGAGACGAGGGGAGTGGGAGCCAGAAGCCCGGGTGGGGGGTTGTGGGTTTCGCAGACCTTGGCCAGATCTGGATCCCAGGCAGAAGCCAGCCCCAGCCGGAGGGGGGCCTGGGGACGTCTGGGTGCACAAGGGGAGGGACCCTTCGGGGCGGCATCATGTGGGTCTGGGCCCAAGTGACAAACTGGGAGGAAGAGGAGGCTGAGGAGGAAACCAGGGTTTGGACCTTCCGCGAGGAGGGCAAGGCGAAGGGGGGTACGGGGTATCTTAAGGGGCGTGTGGGGACTGTCCTGGGGGGGCGTGGGTTGGGGAGGGGGACACCACAGTCTTGGGCCTGGGAGGGGGGAGGAAAGGTTAGGCTCATGGGAGGGGGAGAGAGTGAAAAGCAAGTGGTGTTGGAGGAATCTCTTAAAACTGGTTTCCTCCTTAGGGGGGAAGCAGAGTAGCTTCAGCAGCAGACCCCCCTCTTGCTGGGAATCAACCCCAGGGAGCCTCCCACACCCGGCTGACTGCTAATCAAGAAACACAAACAACATTGGCGGGTTGAAGTTGCAAAGGAGATTCATTGGAAGTAAGTTTACAGCATCTGATTGGAGAATCCGAGGTACACTAACTTAAAAGACAACAAGGCCCTGAGGCTGCCTCGTCCTGCCTGCCATGTGGTCAAGATGGCTTCACCAGCAGAGCCCTGCTGGGAGTGGTGATCTTGTCTGGTCAGTGGTCTTGAGGAAGAGAGAGAGAGCTTGGAGAGGAAGGGAGTTATATAGGGTCTGGGGCCACGCCCCCACATAGGTCATCCAAGGGGACAGGTAAAAGGTCACTGGGCTATGGCTTAACCCTTTCAGGACAGTATCCTGCCACCTCTTGGAAGCAGACGTACCAACTCCAACACCCCTTCTCAACTCCGGATGCTCAAGTCCAGCAGATTCATACTTTCACGTAGACTCTGGAACTTATCTTTTGTTAGTGGCTTAGTCAGGATATCTGCTATCATTTCTTGGGTTGGACAGTAGTCCATCCTGATGAGTCCTTTCTTAATCATGTCACCCACAAAGTGGTTTCTAATGTCTGTGTACTTGGTGCATGCATTGTGGCTTTCTGAGTGTGCCAACCTGATACAACTTTGGTTGTCTTCAAACATCTGGATTGGCTTTGGTTCTTCTATACCCAAATCATCCAACAATGTACAAAGCCACATTACCTCTCTGCATGTTTCTGATGCAGATACATATTCTGCTTCTGTGGAAGAAAGAGCAACAGAGGATAGATACTTTATTTACGGTCATCCGACCAGCTGATCACAAACAACAAAACAAAATACACAGTATTAAAACCAACACCCCGTTACACATATGTAAAATCATAAAATCAGAGATTTACACTCTCAATTTTCTTCGTTACCAACTGTGCAGCATAACAGAAGCGGGCAACCCTGAGTGATATATCTGAGTATACATCAGAAAGCAAAAAAGCAAGCTTTTCCTCCACCTGCATCCCCGTTTCAATACCGAAGATCGGGGAGATAAATTTAGATCTCAAATCATCATAGTATGGATATTGCAATACAATGTGGTCAGTTGTCTCCACCACATTTTGAGGGCAGGAGCACAGTCTATAGGGGCACCTTGCATAATACCCCAAAAGAACAGCTGATAAAAGTGCATTACACCTAGCTTTAGTAAAAGCAATCCTAAATTTAGGAATAACAATATAAAAATATCTGGCAGGAGAAAACGCAAGAGCTTGATCCCCAAGAAAAACATACACAGAAAGTCTGGCTCTCGCAGATCTCAATTCAAGGTCTACCAACCTCTGACGCAAAATTTCTTTTGCGTCTCCCGGGCTCATCATCATTAAACACTCTGGGGAGAGATCACAGAGTTTGAAATGATCCAAGCACCTTTTTTCCCAGGTGCCTACAAAAGGATCCGAAAAGATCAAATAAGTAAAGTTATCCTGTCGCGAGAGAATCTTCAAAAAATAATGTAAGGCATTTAGCCACATCGACATCTCTATACTTGGGGTACCGGATTCCAACCTGACCACAGTGTTCGGCACACATCGGGGAACATACATCAATTGGCGCAAAAATTTGGTCTGGATCACCTCCAAAGACCTGGTATTTAAATATGGGGCGATCTCAGAGCCATAGAGCAATTGAACCCTAGTTTTAGCAGTGTGCAGCCTTAAAGCTGCAGGAAGAAATTTGGCGCCTTTAGATGAATAAAAACGATAAATGGCACCAGATGTTTTCTGTACTGATTGACCGACATAGTTTTTGTGGGCCAAACGGCCTCCTTGATAATGAAAGATCACCCCCAGGTATTTTATTATTTTAACCTGCTCAATGGGTTTCCCATTAAGGAGCCATCGAAAGGCCTTATAACGTCTACCAAAAACCAGCACCTTTGTTTTATCAGAATTTATAATTAATTCCTCCTGTGAACTGACCAGGGCTAGATGGCGAAGAGCTCTCCTCATGCCGACCTGTGTTCTTGATAATATAAGCACATCGTCGGCATATGCCAGAACAGGAACATGACGATCAGCAAGCTTTGGGGGATGTAAGGCCAGATCATCAAAAGAAGTGATCAATGTATTTATATAAAAATTAAATAAGAGGGGGACAAGAACACAACCCTGTCTAACCCCTTTATTAACCAAAATTGGATTCGTTAGATGACCATTAGATGAACACCTAATCCTTATGCCAGAATTGCTGTACAAGCTAACCATAAGCAGCAATAATCGACGGTCAATGGATGAAGCTGCAAACTTATCCCATAGCCTTGATCTAGGGATTAGGTCAAAAGCAGCCTTGAAATCAACAAAGGCTGCATAAAGTCTAGAACCCCTAGTGGCCAGATGTTTTTCGACAAGAAATTGCAGCACTAAAGTCTGATCAAGGTGTGATCTTCCAGGGCAAAAGGCTGCCTGAATATCGGCTATAATGTCTTGAGATTCCATCCAGGCCAACAGCTTCTCTCTCAGATGCAAGGCATAAAGTTTACTGATGACATTGAGCAAGCTAATAGGCCTGTAATTGGAGGGAATTTCATGACCTCCTTTTTTATAAATGGGAACTATAATCGCCCAACGTCAATCAGAAGGCATATTAGCTGTTTCATCAATACACAAAAATAGGGCAGCCAAAGTTGGAGCCCACCAGTCCTGATGTTCTTTAAGCAAATCACTTCTAATAAAATCTTCCCCTGGAGCTTTTCCACTTTTAACTCTCCTAATAAGAGAGACAACCTCCTCACTGGTTACAGGTTCCCAAGATGGGAGATCTTCAGCTAATAATTTAGATCTTAAATCTGGACAAGGGGGTTCCTCCGATGCATAAATCCCCTGAAAATGTTCCACCCATTCTGATGCTGTAATATAATTTGAGGCTCCCGAGGGAAACACCTTCAGTAGTGGATTAATTATGTGCCAGAAGAGAGATGTATTTTTCTGATTAGCTGCACTAATTAAATCTTCCCAATTTTTCTTTATAAAGATTTCCTTCTTAAATTTAATAGTTTCCTTAAATTGTTTTTTTAAAATTTTTTAAATGCACATAATGAACCTCCAATTGAGATTCTCTCACCAAAATCAAAGCAGCAGTAACCTGCTTCTTCAGGATCCTACATTCAGAATCATACCAGTCATAAGATCTACTTCTCTGACTAATATTGTTGCGCGTATAACTACTTCAAAAAGGTTTTAAGGCAGCAACAACATTATTATAATGTGACAAAGGATCACCTTCCTTAGGTGCATCCCTAAAGCCCATTACCATTACCATTGCCTGTGCTGGTAGCTGCATTACACACAGAGCTGGAATTCACCGCCCCCTTGAAAGCACCGGAGGATAATGGCGTCTCACTCCTCTCTCCAGGATGACTTAATGTTTGACTCCCTTCTTCTACCACCTCGGCACCCTCTGAGATTAATTCCACAGTCTTACTCACTTTTCCATAATTAAGTGGACATTCCGATAACAGCAGCTGTTTAGAGACCTTGACGCTGCGTTTCTTCTTCAGGGTGGTTTCCCCGGAGGCAGCTGGGCTGTTCTCTGTCGTTTACTTCGTTTCTTCATACTTACAGATAAAAGCTGATTTCTTATCCCGAATAGGGACATTTGCAAACCAAAACACTTGGCTTGCAAAACTGCATTCAGAGGTGCCGCAGAAAAGAAATTATTGTAA
>NC_089835.1:2925601-2970601 GCF_035046505.1 Tiliqua scincoides
TTGGGGGCTGGGGGGGAGAATTAATTTGCATTTAAAATTTGAATAAGTTTGCATAAGTTTACATAAATGAATATATTAAAGATGAATTTGTATGGATGAATGAAGGTCTTGCAATAGCTCATGGCCTATAAAAGGCTTTGCACAAAGCAAGGCTGGCCTTTCCTTTGCTGCTGCTACTGCATCACAGACTTGAAACAACAAGCAGTGGAGGGAGCCCTCATCCCACAGCTCACGTGAGAGGTCAAACAGTCGCCGTCACACTGAGTGCAGTTGCATCGGGCCAGTGCGGGCTCCAACAAATCTCTGGTGGGTCAGAGGTTCATTGGAGACTGGGGGCTCACTGGGGGCTCCCTGAGGGCTGCATTGAGAGGCCTTGAGGGCCGCAAATGGCCCCAGGGCCGGGGTTTGGGCACCCCTCGTGTAGATCATCAGTCCCTGTCTTTTGCGTTTATGTAAGATGCAATTACCTTTCCGAAACATTCACATTTCCGTTTGATACGGATTCTGCTTTGGAATAGAACCACATCTTGGCTGAGAATGTGTAATGTTTGTGGGGCTACTGTAGGCTGGGGGGGATCTTTTGGCATGCAAGCTGGATGCTGTTGGTGAGCTATAAAGCTCATCCCCCCCTTAAAATCCCAAATTCAACAGTGAGGAAATATACTTGCATATGAACCAAGGCACCCTTGCCTGCAATATTGCTTCCAATTTCCTCATGTGGTTAAGAGTCAAACGTGCAGTGCTGGCTCAAGTTAAGAACTCGTAGAGGGGGTGCTACAAACAGGAAAGGAGGATCAAAGAACAATAGCAGGGAACCAAGAGCTCCAGGACACAGTGGTGGATCTTAGGACTAGACCAGGGGTGCCCAAGCCCCAGTCCTGGGGCCACATGCGGCCCTCGAGGCCTCTCAATGCGGCCCTCAGGGAGCCCCCAGTCGCCAATGAGCCTCTGGCGACTTGCTGGAGGCCGCATTGGCCTGACGCAACTGCTCTCAGCATGAGGGCGACTGTTTGACCTCCCGCGTGAGCTGTGGGATGAAGGCTTTGTGCAAGGCCTTGAGCTATTGCAAGACCTTCATTCATATAAGTTCATCTTTAATATATTCATGTATGTATACTTACGTAAATGTATTCACATTTTAAATGTAAATTAATTCTGTTTTTTCCCCGGCCCCGGACACAGTGTCAGAGAGATGATGTGGCCCTCCTGCCAAAAACTTTGGACACCCCTGTACTAGGCTTTGGAGGGAGCTCTGGGCCAACGCAATTGACTCAAAATCCACCACCTCCTTCCCTCTGTAGCACAACTGTGCCTTTGAGTTGGTTGTGTCGTGAGGCACAGAGAAGAAATGATTCTGGGTTGAAAATGGAACTGGCTGCGAGACACACAGAACAGACAGCTTAGCTGTGCAAGCAGCTGAATTTGCTGCATAGGTTAGAAATGTAGCTTTCCCACTATTGATTTCGCCCCCAAATCTCCAGGTTTGATTGAGTTGAGGCCTTTGAGTTGGTTGTGTCGTGAGGCACAGAGAAGAAATGATTCTGGATTGAAAATGGAACTGGCTACGAGACACACAGAACAGACAGCTTAGCTGTGCAAGCAGCTGAATTTGCTGCATAGGTTAGAAATGTAGCTTTCCCACTATTGATTTCGCCCCCCTTGTTGCAGGGTGCAAATTTGTTTTGTAAAGAGGAGGGCAACACACGTAGTAGAAAGCGACAAGGTACGAATGGAGGCTTGAACCTGTTTTGTTGCCTCTCTTGAAACATGCACAGCTAACTCTCTCTCTTTCTATTCTTGGAAAACCTTTTTGAGGTCACCAAGACTGTTAGCCACGTGTCAGGGAAGGCACTAAGCCCTTGGTTTCAGAATGGCTGAAGAACGAGCACCAAGGATAGGAAAAAAAAATGCACACATATATATTTGTGCATTTGTTCCTATGAAAGAAAGAACAACTGTGAGTAATAGCTCCCATTTATCAACAATGTGAAACGGTTTTGTAAATAAGGAACATACACAGAATAGCAACTGGCAATCAAGTCAGGGACCTCATAAAGTTACATTAGAAGGAACTGTATAAAAGGAAGAGTTGCAAGTGCTTAACCTAAGAAAAGCCTTGCAGGATCAGGCCAAAGGACCATCTAGCCCAGCTTCCTGCATCTCAGAGGCCTCAGGGAACCCAGAAAACAAGACACCTGTTGACACTCCCTTGCACCGGCATTCTGCGGTAGCCTACTACTAAACCAGGAGATTGCACATACCCATCACAGCTTGTAACCTGTGAAGGACTTTTTCTCCATCCATCTCTCCAATCCCCTTTTAAAGACATCCAGGCCAGATGCCATCACCACGTCCTGTGGCTAGGAGTTCCACAGGCTGATTATGTGCTGGGTAAAGAAATATTTTCTTTTGTCTGTTCTAGGCTTCAGCGCCACCCCCCGGGTGTTCTCCACTCATCAGCCTCGAGGGGCTGCACAGAAACAGATCAAGATTCAGAATGGACAAACCAAAAATAGTTTTTATTTCTAGCGATTACACAGAAAAGTGCTCAGCTGAGCAGGGGTTTAAGCAACTAGGCAGCAGGACCCCCTTTTGTGCAGAAGTAGCGGCTAAATCTTAGGCGTCGTGAACAGCATCTCATGCGAGCCATCCCGGCTGGAATCTGGGGCCCGGGGTGGGGTGGGGAGGCTCAGAGCTGGGACATAATGTTGGGAGCCAGACTACAGGTGAGGCCCGTCCCGTCCTCTTCCACATTCAGATATTTCACAATGCCGTCTTCCACCACCATGGAGAACCTGAAGGAGGTGCGGGGGGGGGGAGAAGAGAGAGATGACTCAGGCCGAGTGATGGCTTTTCAGCAAGAGAAGGGGAAGCCCATTTCCATCCAAGAACAAAGTCTACTTCCTAGGCAGATCAGGTTATTTTGGGGATCTCCTGCACAAAGCTAGGATGGATTCCTGCAGGTGATGAAGTGTTCTGTGTGAACCAAAGGTGAGTGAAGCAAGGTCTAGGAAGGGGAGCACATCTGACCTGCCAGAACCCTAATCGTACCCTCCATAACTGCAAGAACAAGGGAGACCATGTGCAAGAAAGGAGCATTTTCAAGGCCCACTAGGCCTTCCAACTGGCTCAACAACTTCTTGCCACCTATCAGGTGGGGAGACCAAGGAAACAAATCACTCCGTGTGCCCAAGGAACCGGGGGCTTTGTTTGCAAGAGCTCCTGGCAACGGAAGGGAAAGGAGCTGGGGAGTTTACATGCCTCGATAAGGGAGATCATCAGCGCTGACCATTTCCTGCAAAAAACTCAAAGTTGGGTTTGTAAAAAGCAGAGGCTTCATTTCAGATGGCAACGCCCTCCCCCTGGCCAAAAACTTTTCATAACATTCACTCGGTTGCTTCAAGGAAGGTCTTTTCCAACACAAGTGTTCTGTCTGCAGATCCAGTCGCTTTATGGAAGGGAAGAGGGAAATTTAACATTTTATGTACAGTGGGGCCTCCTTAGGTGTGGGCTTGACATCTGGAGAGTTGAATACGCACAGATGTGGAGCCTCCAGCTGGAGGGCCTCAGAGGACCTTCCAGTTGCTTCCGAGGAGGCTGCTGGAGGTTCAGGTGTGGCCCCCAAGGTAATAATTGTGGCACCGTGTGGGCCTACCTGCAGATTTCATTACCCGTGGAATTCAGTATCTGTGGGGCAGGGGTTCTGGAATGGATTCCCCGCAGATACCGAAAGCCCCACTGTACTGAATAAAAACCACATGATCACAAATATAAATAGGGCACAGCACAGATTGCTTTCTTGCTATTAAAAAGATACAGAACCACAATATTCAAGACACTGTATAGAAGAAAAGCTATACACATAATGCAATATCTGCATATATCTATATTGGTGATTCAACCTGCATCGTGGTTCAAACGAGGCTCATTTAAGGTCTTTTGGGAGAGAGAAACAAAACTCACTCACAAACCATTTCATTCCCTTCACCACAAACAGCCCTACTTACAGTGTCCATGTTCAGATTATATTTTGCTGGCACGTAAATAAAGGGCTGTACCCTAAAGGCTGTGCAAGTGTAAGGCTGGGTCAGGAACTCATTTGGATTTCTGTGCCCAAGAACCTCACCCTCTCGCTCCCCACGTGCAAGCACCAACTCCAACGAACAGTGCTGCACCAGTGTAAAATTTACACAGTAAGTTCCCTGCTCAGCGCAGGCAGGGAATAATTGCTGAATCATCCTCTGATTTGCTCTGTGTTTTACTGTGAGGAGAAATCTTAATTACTTATTTTCTCAGTTTCCTGATTTTCTTTATTCAATAGCCCATGGAGGCTAGGTCAGTGGTTCTCAAACCTTTAGGCACCAGGACCCACTTCTTAAAATGACTATCAGGACCCATATAGCTTCACGAGACGGCTTGGGACCAGCGTATTTGAGAGACCGCCTTCTTCCGTATAATCCGGTCCGTTCTCTAAGGTCTTCAGAAGGGGCCCTGTTGGTTATGCCGTCATTGAGAGTGGTGAAGGGAATGGCGGCCAGAAACATGACCTTTTCGGTGGTCGCACCTACACTATGGAATTCCCTCCCCTTTGAATTGAGAGCTACTTCCTCATTATTAGTGTTCCGGCAGGGCCTGAAGACTTTTTATTCAGGAAAGCCTTCAAGGCACCATAAGGGCTGTTGTTATAAATCTGTCTTTTACTGCGTGCTATGTGTTTTATCCATATATTTTATCTTGTTTTAATTGTTTTAACTGTTTTGTATTTTTAATCGTTATCTGCTGTTTTGTATTTTTAACCTGATTGTTAGCCACCTTGGGTGCCCTCCGGGGAGAAAAGCGGAATATAAATTGAATGAATGAATGAATGAATGAATGAATGGTGATCTGGAAATAAATAATATTTTGATTCATTTATTTGCAAAAAAATTTGACCCAATTCTCAGAATGAGGCAGCCTAATGAATAGCCTCAAGGCTTGAGGGGCTTAGTTAACATGATCCAGCCTTCAGCTGCCCCCACTGTCACTGAGGGACTTAGAAAAAAAAAAACACACCAGAGAAGAGACGCTCAAACATTGATCTCCCTATATTTACACAAGCTTGCAAACTGCAGGAGCTTAGCTCTTTGCAGGGCAGTTAGCAGCTATCTAATTTTTGAATAGCTTCAGGGCTGGAAGCAATTACTTATCTGATCTTTCCATCACCAGTGTTCTCACTAGAGGATCCGGGGTGACCCACCAGAAATAAGTCATGACGCACCAAGTGGGTCCTGACCCACAGTTGAGAAACGTTGGGCTAGGCAATTAGTCATGAGTTAGCCTCAAAATCTGCCCCTTTCACAGCCTCTCTCAACTGTCCCATGTCAGTTCTTTGCCCGTGTCAGTAGGAGACTTTAATAGCCAATTTCCTCTTCCACTCATATTTTCCTTTGTATAACAGCAAATTCATTGAGGAAACAAACAATAAAAGCCTGTGCCTACCGCAGTGGAAAAACACTGACATTGGGGCAACTCAGAGGCTGCATCAGCAGCATTCCCCTCCCCCCTGCCAAAATGAGTGGGCTATTGGAAAAAGAAAATTAAAGAGATTAGAAATAAGGCATTAAAAGCCCTCCTTGGAAAGGCTGGGGGGGGGGAAAGAAACCAACATAAGGGCAATTCAAGGAGAGGCCAACTGAACACTCATCCCCTAACCAGAAAGACACCAGAAGTCAACGATCTGCAAAAATTTCACATGGATGCTCCACACAATAGAAGTGAACACAGGGTGGGAGTTCTTTGTAACGGGTGAGCGTGGAGGAAGCGAGGAGGCTGGGTCCTCCCCCCCCACTGCAGAGTAAATTCTACCCCTAGCCCCGCTTCTTACCGCTTGAGCCGGCTGTTTCCAAACAGCTGCCGAAGCGGCTCCTTATCCAGCAGCAGGTCGGTCGCCTGCAGGGAGACAAGTGGGAAGAATCTTAAGCTCTAAGAAGCGAGCAGGTCCGTCCATGAGGCCAACTGAAGCTACTGCCTCAGGGGGTGAGTTGGTGGAATGCTGGCTGTCCACGTCTCACTCACTCACTTGCTCCTGCCCTCTGTGCTGCTCCTCTCCCTCCCACTCTGTGAGTTCAAGAAGGGAGAAGAAAAAAGTGTTGAGGAGGTAGCTGGCAGGTCACTTGGGAAGGGGGGGCAGACAGCATTTGGTAGCCATTTCCAAGTAGGGCCCAACACAGCTACACGTGGTGTGGGCAGGAGATCAAAGACCACCAGTTCTGGATTTGGGATGGGCATGCAGGCACACAGATATTTAGCTGCCTTTTAAAAAGTAAACCAGCTTTTACAAGAAAAAATATTGGCTTTTGTAGCATTTCAGTGCTACTTGAGGAGCAGCTTGAGATGCTGCTTTGGTGTGGCAGAGAAGCCATGGCAAGAATTAGACAACAGACATAGGTTTCAGAGAGGTGCAAAACGGCTGGAAGCAGGAGCAAGAATGAAATCAAGAGAGAAGTGAAGTCTCCCAGCCCTGACTCAGCTTTTTATTAAGTCTTAAAACATATGATATAAAGCTACGTAATAGGGAAATTTCTAAGAGGATGTTGACATTCATACTGGCTGTAACCAGCCGGCTCTCTAGCTTAACCGCAAACACATTCAATAGATATGATTTCTTTATAACATCTTCTGTTAACAGGCTACAGAGCTTCAGACTCAGCATGTCACCAAGGCCGCACAAGTCTGCTCTGCGCATGTGCAAAGTGTGCTTTGCTTTATTGCCAACATACTAAGGCTAAGGCTAGCACCTGTGTAGATAACCACTTTGAAATGTCTCCCAGACAAGGAAGAAGAAGCCGAACAAATATCACAAGCCTCTAATTCCACATTAATTCTGCCTGTTCTATTCAAATTGATCTACTACTACTACCAAAAGAAACCCAGAGCTCAATAAACCAGGGTCTCAAGGCAGACAGAAGGATGCCTGACCTCTGCTACCAGAGACTCCATTCCCTGGAGATGCTAGGAGCTGATTGAACCTGGAACACCTTGGGTGGGTATTTGGGGGAGGAGAACAAGGAGAAAAATCTGAGGGGGGTGCCCCAGAAACAGAGATCCATTTACCTTTCCAAATTCTCCTGTTGGGTCTGCCAACATCCGCACCTGAGAAGAAGCAGCAAATACTACATTAAACAAACCACTGTAACTTAATTTTGTCCTGCCCTACCACTGGAGGCTGCACACATTGTGTCACTCCCGCCTTCGTCACCGCAACAGCCCTGCATGGTTAGGCCAAGAGGCAGCTGCCTGACCAAGCAGGGCCCGCCTTCGGAGCTGTGGGGCCCAATTGGAAGCATTTTTTGCAGGGCCCCAGGTTCACGGTCAAGGTCTGTAGAATCATAGAGACTTAAATGAAATTTATTATAGACTTTATATCTCCAGGGTACAACGGAAAGCCATCAAAGCGTGAACTTTAAAAGTGCATGTGAGTTAATGAACCCAGTTGGATCTCAGCAAATTTAATATAAAAATGCATACAGGACTAGAGAAGATTACTCTAGCTCAGGGACCCTTAGACACATGGCCCAACCGGTTTACAACCAGTCCTGGAGCCAAGGACACCCAGTAAGCACTGAGCAGTGTAACTGAACAGGGACTCATTCCAGTTTTCTTCATGCGAAGTCGAGGGCTCAAGGTACTAAACCACACCAGCTTGGAAAGGGGGATTTCAAAGACGGGGTTGAGCAAGAACTGCAGGCACAAAGATTGTGATGAGAGATGGCTGCAGCCGTCTGAATGGAAGGATCACACCTTGTGAATGTAGGTTGGAAGAATTAGCTTTCCAAGCTCACTGCAAACCTTCAGATCTTTGTGCTGACACATACATTAAATTTGCCATCTGTGCACGAACGTGAGGCCATTTAAGATACACATGTAAGAAACTGCACCACAACGAAGCGACTGGCAGATGAAAACTTTTTATAGATTCAATTTTTATCCCCAATGTGGCTTAGAAGGCATAAAATTTAACATGAAAACATTAAAACTAAGAACATAAAAACACCGATTTGCAGCATGAGCTGTTACCTGGTGCCAGTGAGTTCCGTAAATTTGCAGAACAGGCTGCTGACTTGTGTAACTCATGGCCACAGGATGAGACCATTTCCACCAGCTTAAATGGGTGGTGATAAGCCATCCACCACAAGATAGGATGGCTTTATGGTGCGGGGGGGGGGGGGGAGAGGTGTCTATCGCCAGCTAGCAGAACTAAAAAAAAAAACTGTATGCCAATAAAGGTCTTATCTATCTATCTATCTACCTATCTCTGCCTTCCTGCCTGCCTGCCTATCTATCTATCTACCTATCTATCTATCCCTGCCTTCCTGCCTTCCTGCCTATCTATCTATCTATCTATCTATCTATCTATCTATCTATCTATCTATCTATCTATCTATCTATCTATCTATCTATCTAAAACAGAACCTCCATGCTCTGAGGCAGTATATCTCCGATATAACAGATGCAGGAAACAAACATCATGGGAGAGCTGCCAGTTTCATCGCCTGCTTTCAAGAGACATCTACCTGGTTGAGATGGACTTTGGCCCAATTCAGCAAGGCGGCTCTTGGGAGAAACGTACTCTATCTGGCAAGCCTCTGTTTGCGGAACGAATGTTTGCCACACAGCAACAGAGGAAGAAAGCCGTTCCTGGGCTTGCACAACTTCGGCTTGGCAGCACAAAGTGTTCCCCTACCTGGAGGGCAGAGTGGAAACGGCTTTCGAGAAGGAGAGGCGTACGTGGCTCTCTTGAGATTAAAACCCTCGCTTTTCAGCCCCCTTGAGATACGTCTCTCCAACATTTGCCATGCCCTGGCTAAGGTAGACTCAAATGCCAACATTTTCAAAAGGAAGAACTCGGTGTCTTTGTCTGAGCACAACCATGGCTGCTGGGAAGCAATGCCCCCAGCACCTGCAGCCAAACTGCCTGAGATGCAGGAAACCTGTGAACTGCTCACCTACTTCGATTAGAAAGAAAGAGAAAGAGCCTTGGGACGATTCCACTTTTCACTGCTGAGAAAGCACACACGAAAAGGGGATTTTCAACCTACCCTGCTGCCATATTCCTGATTTAAATTACCCCCTCTCATATTTATTGGCTCCACAGTAGAACATAAGAACAGCCCTATCTAGTCCAGCTTCCTGTATCTCACAGTGGCCCACCAAATGCCCCTGGAGCACTCCAGATAACAAGACCTGCAAGGCCTCCTGGAATTGTAGTTAAGAACATAAGAACAGCTCCACTGGATCAGACCATAGGCCCATCTAGTCCAGCTTCCTGTATCTCACAGCAGCCCACCAAACGCCCCAGGGAGCACATCAGATAACAAGAGACCTGCATCCTGGTGCCCTCCCTTGGCATCCTGGTGGCTGTATTGGAATCACGGAAGATCTGGCAAGGAGGTAGATGTGGTATCAGCAGTGGCCCCTTTAAGGGTAAGGCCTGGGCATCCAGCAGAGTGTGCTGCACAGCTGCAGCCACTTGAAGGCAATAGGGCCCGCAGGCATAAAGCACCTGATGAAAGGTGAGTTTGGTGTGGGTAGCAGAAGGGGGAAAGCTTGAAGAAGGACAGACTGGATTAATGGACTAAGGAATTGATGGCTAATGGACTGATGTTGGACTGATGTGTGAATGGACTTTGGAAGCTGCTGGAGCAGAAACTACTGGAGACGCTAAGGCTGGTGTTTGGCTGCTGTGCCCAAGACCTGCTGGGGACCAAGGGACTGCTGTAGTGGCGGGAGGCTGCTGGCAGGAAGCAGGACCTCTGTAGGTTAAACAGGCGAGCTACCCTGGTGGTGGGGTCCAGCAGTACTGCAGGGCAGAACCAGGGTCATTCTTGAGTAAAAAAAGGGGTGCTAATTAGCTAAATGTGGGCATAATTCTCCAGGCAGAGCTGGGATTGGGAATTTGGCAGAACAGTGCCCTACCTATATATTTTTTCCGCTGCAGGCCAAATGCAACTCTGGATGGAGCAATCCATTTATCATCATCATCATCACTACTACCAATAGTGAATTTTTAAACCTGCAGCTTACTGATGCTTAGGTAGAGATTTGTATCCATTACTCAATGCCAGCCCATGATATTTTCAATCTTTTGTTCGGTGCTAACTGCATTTCATAAAGTTTGGAATAATATTTTAAGCCCACTTCTCCTCTTTAGAAAGAGATAACTGAAGTGGGCAAACAGAATTTTGAAATGACCAAAACTCAAACAGGGCACAGCAGTGTTAACACCCTGAGTTAACATGCAGGAGAAGCTTTGCAAAGCAAAGGGACAGGAAGACTACAGTGTCCTCAGTCAGAGGACTTCCAACAGGCTGGGATCCATATGTGCATGGCAACCTGGCCTTGGGCAGCAGTCATACTGCTTTCAGTCTCCTGCTTACACGTACATACCCGGGTCCTCAGTGATGTCCACCCCACTGGAGAGATTCTGCATGGGCTGTCTGACCATCTTCAGTGGGGGGCACCAGTCTCCTACGGCTCTCCCCTGTTACAGCACTCCCTCTACTTGACTTTTTTTCCTCCTTCCACTACCAACCACACATGATTGCTCTGCATCTCTCTGCTCCTCCTTCCCCTGGCCTGCAAGGACACAGCAACAGTGTGTGCTGACTGGCTGCCACAGGGCAGGGGAAACACTTGCCCACCCCAGTTGCAGATGGTCCAAAGCCATAAAGACCACAATGGTTTCAGCACCTGGTAACAGACCGACAGTGGCTGGACCTGGGCGGGGGGGGGGCGCTCCCACCTGGGCAGGAGGTCTGGTCTAGAGGGTAGAGCCTCCATCTGCCCGAAGATAACATCCACAAGGTCGCCAGTTCGAGGCCACCGGCACCGTGCGACCTTGAAGCAGCTGACAAGCTGAAGCCGAGCTATTCCATCTGCTCTGAGCGTGGGAGGATGGAGGCTAGAATGTGAAGCCAGATCGGAATGAATCACCTGAATGTAGTGGTTCTTGAAAGAAAGAACCTTCTTTCAATTGTAAAAATCCCTATTTAATAAGGGATTTAAATAAGCCTGCCTATGTAAACCGCCTTGAATAAAGTCTTGAATAAAGACCAAGAAAGGCGGTATATAAATACCTGTTGTTATTATTATTATTATTTTAAACTGGAAGTGGGCACAGTCCTCTTACACACTGCCAACCCCGCTTGCCCAAAATTGATACGTGGAAGGATCCAATTGGAGATCTGATTCATTCTCTCTCCTGGTGAACTAGGAGCTCTCTTGCAAGACAGTGATGGGACGAGCGCTGTTTACTGGGCTTCATACACTCCCCCTGTCTACCCACAGCAGACATGCAGTAATCTGCCCAGCCTGCACTTTTCACGGAAAGAACATTCCCTTCGCCCTGTTAGCTTTATCCTCCTTTTCCGCTCCTCCAGTTCATTAACGCAGAGACCTTGGATTAAGAACGCAACTTGCCTAATTAGGAGCTTATGGCAGTCTGGAGAGGTTGGGCCCAGGGAGAAACAAGGCTTGTGCTGGGGAGGGCACCCTACCCATTTGGCCTGCTCCTCTGTGCTTGGCTCTGCCACTCCAATGGACCCCAAATAGTCCACTGATGCCAATTCCAGTGTGTGGGGAAGTTGTCCGTGGCGGGGTGGGGTAGGAGAGAAAAGAAGCATTCAACATACATTCACCCATGTCCCTGTCATGTTTTCCGTGTCCAACTATGATGGGGACTGCAGAGGCAGTCGTGCTAAAGAACACGCTTTTTCAAATGTACCTGAAGCTAGGAACGGAAGTCACGTGCACACTTGCAAACACAACACCACACGCATAAGGACTAGAAACTTGGTTTTTTAAAATGAAAGCCAAGATTCTCCCCATACCAACCTTTCCCTCAGCACCATGAGCTTTCCCCATGCGCTCATGACAAAGACATCATTGACAGCCAGGCAGGCGATGACTTCCACTCCTTTGCCCTTGAACTGCCCTGCTTTCTCCACGTAGCCTGGGAGGTGGGTCTGGGAAGAGATAATCAGAGACTGGGAGCTGGGGAGGGGGAAAAAAATCACAAAAAAATGGAGCACTAGGAAAAACTCCATTTGCAAAGCATTCCCCTTCACATACACAACAGATACAGTAATCATGACATTAATTCTGTAATCAGGGAGTTGAACCACACAAAATTTGGGTTCAGCCTCAAGTACAATTCACCAGCCTTTTCAAAAATGTTCCAGAGTCCAGGTGCAGTTCCAATTCTATTAGCTGGCAACCTTCAGTCTCGAAAGACTCTGGTATCGCGCTCTGAATGGTGGTTCTGGAACAGCGTCTAGTGTGGCTGAAAAGGCCGATTCGGGAGTGACAATCCCTTCCACACCGGGAGCAAGTGCAGTCTGTCCCTGGCCTGTCTCCCTGGCTATGGGCCTTCCTTCTTTGCCTCTTTGCCTCAGTCTGTTGGCCAAGTGTCTCTTCAATTCAGACACTAACAAAAGTTAAAGGCAGTGACTGGTTCAGACCCACAGTAAGAGCTCCAATCTGTTTTGCAGTGGGGCACACCCTCTTTCCAATGCAACAGTCGAAAAACACTTAACCTAAGAAAAGTGGTTAGAGAGAGGCAGTTCCTGGCCACCATACTTGAGGGATTGTATTTGGCTTCGGCTAGAGTTTTGGGTTTACCTCAAGAGTCTCTTCCCCCCCCCCCACTCCATTCTTCCACCTCTCCATAGCTGGATTAACTGGATATCCCATATCACTGGATTAACAAGCTGCAACTTGTCAGTGTGTGTGAACTAACATAATAGTTCAAGGACTGAGCTGTAAACCAGAATTTCCCAGATGAAATCTTGCCCTTGCCATCAGTGGGGCCTTAGGTAGCTAATTCACTCTCAGCCTCCATCTGTAATTTGGGCAGAAACCTACATAACATGATTTTTTTAGCTTGGAAACTAGGTGATAAGAGGGGCATATGATCGAAACATAAATGGAAGCAAGGTGTTCACAGATGGCATATGATCAAAACATAAATGGAAGCAAGGAAACACAGATAGGTTTTTTCTGTACTTTGTACAAGGGAAGAATGAGGGTTCACCCAACCAAACTGACTGATAGGAGAGTTAGGCAAGAACTCTATACATGCTTTCCTGGGAGTAAGCTCCACTGAACACAACAGGACTTACTTCCAAGTAGGCACACAAGGTTTGGGCATCGTTAGAATGGACTTTTTCCACACAGCATGTTAGTCTGAGGAATCCACAGTGGCAACATGTGAATTTTTGTACACAAAACATGGATTTTCTAACACAAAGCACGGACTCATAGGAGGGACCGCTGGGCGCACTGCACTCACGTTCGAGCATGCCAGAGTAAAAGCCCCTGGCACCCCAATGAGGATCCCCTTCTTGCCCTTGAAGAGGCTTGCCACGTTCACCTTCGTACTAGGGTCATGTTCGAAGACCTCCACTTTGGGAGCTTGTCTCCACCTGGCAAAGGACACAAGGGGGTAGTTAATAAAAATGCCACAAAGGTCTCTCTCCCCACCCCACCCCCCCAAAACATCCACACCCCAAGTAAGGGGCAGCATCTCAACTGGCATAAGGGAAGCTTTCTATCCCCAGATCGTTATAAGGGGGCTTCTATGGCAAAAGCTCTCAGTTCGTGTTCTATGGGGCTGGAAGAGTTGGGCTTTTCTATGAGAAAGGCTAGGAAATGCTTTTTCTTCCAAACAGTAAAATAGAGGACTGTCTACCTATTATTTTTTATCATCATTTATTCACATTTTTATACCACCCTTCTTCCAAAGAGCTCAGGGTGGTGTACACGGCTGCTCCCCTCCTTTTATCCTCACAACAACCCTGTGAGGTAGGTGAGGCTGAGAGAAAGTGACTGGTCCAAGGTCACCCAGGAAGCTTCATGCTGAGGGGGGTTCGAACTTGGATCTTCAAGGTCTAAGTCCACCCCCCAAACCACTACACCACCCTGGCTCTCCCAACCAATGGGTTGGGGGGGGGAGTTTTCCCATGGAAGTTCTATTGACCAGATCTACCGCTTGCATTCTGTGGGACTGGAGTTATCCTCTAAGGTCTTGGGGAAGGGGTTTGCTAGTGGGTCTTAATTCACTGCCAGACCTGGGACAGGGATTTATATTCCAGGGGGCTGAGAGCCCTCCATCCCCCTCTCCCACAGAGCTCTCACTGCACAGCCTAGCATTCTGTGGGGCTGGAGGTTCGCTTGTCCCCTAAGGCTTTGGGGGCTTACCCTCCAGGGGGCTGGTAAGCCTCCACCACAGGGCCCTATGCATAGTCTTACATTCTGTGGGGCTGGAGGCCCTCTTGTTTTGTATGGCTGGGGGGGGGAACCTATCCAGGGGACTGGACAGCACACTCCCACAGAGCCTCAATTGCACTGCCTTAAATTCCATGGAGCTGGAGATCCTTTGAACCCTATGACTTGTAGGAGGGTTTATTCTCCAGAAGGCTGGGAGGTCCCTCCACAGAGACCCCACTGCATACTCTGGCATTCTGTGGGGCTGGAGACCCCTTTGTCCACTATGGCTTACAAGGGGGGGGCTTATCTGTCAGGGGGCTTGGAGGGCCCCTCACAGAGCTTCACTGCACAGCCTTGCATTCCGTGGGGCCAGAGGTTCCCTAGTCCCCTACGCCTTGTGGGAAGATTATCCTCCAGTGGGCTGGGGGCCTCTCCCCCATTGAGCACCACTGCAATCTGTGGGGCTGAAGACCCCCTTTTCTCCTAGGAGGCAAGGAGGCCACCCCACCATGCTTGCAGGGAGTTTATCCTCCAGGGGGCAGGGAGGCCACCACCCACAGTGCCCCATTGCACACCACTGCATTCCATGGGGTTGGTGACTTCCTTGTCCTCTATGGCTTGTGGGGGGGGGATTACCCTCCACAGGGTAAGCCCTCCCCCCCCGCAGAGCCCCACGGCATACCCTGGCATTCTGTGGGGCTGGAGACCTCCTTCTCCTCCAGGCTTATGAGGGGGGGCTTATATCGAGGAGGCTGGGGGCCTCCCCCCACAGAGCCCCAACGCACACCCTTGCAGTCTGCGGGGCTGGAGACCCCCTTGTCCCCTAGGGCTAGTAGGGGACCTTATCCTCCAGAGCCCCATTGCACACCCTTGCAATCTGTGGGGCTGGAGTCCGCCTTGTCCCCCAGGGCTTGTGGGGCTGCTGGCCCTCCAGGGGCTGGGAGGCGTCCCCGACAGGGCCCCACTGCACAGCCTTGCATTCCATGGGGCTGGAGACCCTCCTGTCCCCCAGGGTTTGTGGGGGGCTGTCCTCACAGAGCCCTGCAGTCCGTGGGCTGGAGGCCGCCCTCTCCCCATGGCTGGGGGGCTAGGAGCCCCCCAGTGCGCAGGCGCGGCCCGCTCACCTTCAAGGGCGCCATGGCCGCGGGCCCCGCTCGGAAGCCCCTCCGTCCCGGTCCCGCCGCCCAGCAGCTGCTCCTGGACGCCACCAGGAAGCCCCAGCTGTGCAGCAGCACCCCCGCCCTCTCCACCCCGTTGCCATGACAACCCCGGGCCTGCCTGCACCACAGGCGCGCGCCTCCGACGTTCCAGCCCCGGGGGAGGAGGGAGGGGTATTTGCATCTCATTTGCATGGCTGCCCCGCCCCCTCCCGGCCACGTGACTCTCAGCCAGCAGGGTGCTCAGAGCGCTGCATTCTCTACAGTGCATCTACTCAGGTGCAAGTCCCGTTGACTTCAATGGGACTTACTCCCAGCAGGGGAGTGCTTGCAAGGCTAGGCATGTCTACTCAGAAGCAAACCCCATTTACTTCAATGGGACTTACTCCCAGGGAACTGCAGGGGAGTGCTTGCAAGGCTAGGCATGTTTACTCAGAAGCAAACCCCATTGACTTCAATGGGACTTACTCCCAGGTAACTGCAGGGGAGTGCTTGCAAGGCTAGCATGTCGACTCAGAAGCAAATCCCATTGACTTCAATGGGACTTACTCCCAGGGAACTGCAGAGGAGTGCTTGCAAAGCTAGGCATGTCTACTCAGAAGCAAATCCCATTGACTTCAATGGGACTTACTCCCAGGTAACTGCAGGGGAGTGCTTGCAAGGCTAGGCATGTTTACTCAGAAGCAAACCCCATTGACTTCAATGGGACTTACTCCCAGGTAACTGCAGGGGAGTGCTTGCAAGCCTAGGCATGTCTACTCAGAAGCAAATCCATTGACTTCAATGGGACTTACTCCCAGGAACTGCAGAGTTGTGCATTGCAAAGCTAGGCATGTCTACTCAGAAGCAAATCTCCTTGACTTCAATGGGACTTACTCCAGGCAACTGCAGAGGAGTGAAGACGGGCATTTGATGGCTAATGCGTCTACTCAGAAGTAATTCCCTTTGCGTTCAATGGGACCTTCTCCCAGGTAAGTGTATACAGTATAAGACTGTAGACATTATCCTCAAGTGGTTCTCAACGTTTAGCACCAAGACCCACTTTTTAGAACGAGAATCTGTCAGGACCCACCAGAAGTGACATCATCAAGCAGGAAGAGTTTGAACCATCCGAGTCTGCACTCCTCCCCACACTTACCCAGGAGTGAGCCCCATCGACTCTCATTGCTAGAAGCATACAGAGAGTAGCCTGTTAAAAGAACAGACCTTTCCCCAATGCAGCCACAGACAGGGGAGCATCAAGTCTAATATATTAAAAATAAATATTGAAATGAATGGGGACCCACCTGGAATTGGTTCACGACCCACAGTTTGAGAAACACCAAGATTGTATGTGTAGGGTGAGTGCATGGAAGTGTGTTCCCTTCATGCTTGACAGTGTAGGTTTTCCCAGGAGTAAACACCACTGAACAGAATGGGGCTTACTTCTGAGTAAACCCCTTTGCAGGTTTGTGGTTAGATCAGGTGTGACTCCAGATCAGGTGTGAACGAGTTCCAAAGCAGCACCGCTTCTTGGGCCTGCCCCATTGAGCCCTCCTTGATCCTGGCCCTGTCCTCAAACCACTTCCAAGCCCTGGAAAGGCTCCGCCCCGAGGACGCTGCCGCCCTACAGAAACTTCCCACTCGCACCAGCCCCTCCCTGCGAGCCCCACGTGGCCTCCGGAACCAAACTTCCCCGGAACCTTCGCGTCGGGGCTCATGTTCCCCCAACATGCGGAAAAAACCGTTACACCAGAAGTAGGGTAGAGTACCGGAAGTTGCCAAAACACCGGAAGTTGCACGGACGACGTACAGCGTCGTACCGTTCCTCCACATTGGCTTCTTCCCCCCCCTGGCAAGACTGCCCCGAAAAGATGAAGCTCTTGACGCACAACATGCTGACGTCCCACGTGCGGGGAGTGAAGCCTGGTGGGGGGTTCCCCCTTCGCATCCAGGTGAGGGGGTGGGGTATCCATGGCAACCAGGGGACACCCTCAGGCCACGCCCACTCCTCTGGCTCATGGAGTGTGGGTGGGGGGCTCCTTTGCCCAGTATAGGAGGCCTGGTATCGGTCCATGTCGGCAGCAGCCCAGGCTGGGGAAGAGAAGGCCCCTCCCCTATTGGCCACACCCCCTTGACCTGTGGAACTCCCTGCCACAGGATGCGGGGATGTCACCCTGTGGGGATGTCACCCTGCGGGGACCCTGTCACAGGATGCGGGGATGTCACAGGATGCGGGGATGGAACTCCCTGCCATGGGAGGTGGGGATGGCGTCTAGCGCGGTCTGTGGAACTCCCTGCCACGGGATGCGGGGATGCCGTCTAGCGCAGTCTGTGGAACACCCTGCCAAGGGCCATGGGGATAGCGTCTAGTGTGGTCTGTGGGAACCCCCCGCCACATGATGTTGGGGGTGGCATCTAGTGTGGTCTGTGGGAACCCCCTGCCACTGAATGTGGGGAGGGCACCTGGCTGAGATGCCTTTCAAAGGCGATTGGACAGATTTCTGGAAGAAAAGGTCATCACAGTTGACAAGCCCTAGTGGTATGGGCATGTTGTGGGCCTGTGGAACTCCCTCCACAGGATGTTGTGATGGCAGCTTAAGGCCTAGGTGTCTTTTAAAAGGGGCTTTGGGCAGATTTCTGGAGGGGGTGTATGAGTAATAACTGTGGCTACATCTGCTGACACTATCAGTTACCTAGTATACTTTTAAAGTGATTATAATTTATAATTGTAGTGTAAATTTTGAATGAAAACACACAGCACTGCTTTCTGCATATCTAACTTTGGGAAACACTGAAATCCATGAAAGAGGAAGAAGAGAATGAGGCAGCAATAAATATCAGCTTCACTGGAGCCACTTAACTTGTTTGTGCCAAGTGGAATTTGAATTCAAGACCTTGTGGCTCATGGTTTTAGCCGCACAGTAACATATGAAAGTAGCTTCCACGTTTTTTACCTCCCTCCCTCTCTCCACACTTGACACAGGAAAATCCTTCCATATTCCTGAATGACTGTCCTCCTGGCCTTCCAGATTTGACCCCCTTTTTGCCCTTCCCTGCCCCACTTATGGGGTAGCTTGTGGGGTATCTGGTCTTAGTTGTCATACCAAACTACTCTAACATCTATATTTTCTTTAACAGGCCACAGAGGTGAAGGTGAACACTGTTGATTTTAATCCAGAATTCACTGCGCGAATGGTACCCAAAGTGGAATGGCAGGCTTTGGTGGAGGCAGCAGAGAGTGTGAGTAATGGCACAAGCGAGGATGATGAATAACCTTGTTTTGTTTGCTTTCCTGCAGCTGAAATGTTATGGGGGGGGGAGGTGGCCACATGCTTGGAAGAGCTGAGGGCTTCCAAGTCTGAGAAGCAAGGAACACAAGGAAGGGAGGGGTGAGTCTAGCTCTTGGCAGCAGATGGCTGGAAAAGATGAGATGAAGGAAGATTATGGGACCCTCCAGCCAATCAAGGTTGTCCATGGGGGGTCAAAAAACCAGGAAAGCTCCTTGGGCAATGCAGGATTAGGCCAATACTGTAGAGCAGTGTTTCTCAAACTGTGGGTCGGGACCCACTAGGTGGGTCATGAGACAATTTCAGGTGGGTCCCCATTCATTTCAATATTTTATTTCTAATATATTAGACTTGATGCTACCATGATATGTGACTGCATCTGGGGAAATATTATAGACCTATACTTTTAACAAACTACTTTGTATATTCTTTTAACAGTAAAGGAAACTTACTCCTGGGTAGGATTGCAGCCTAGGATAGTTAAAAATTTTCCTGCTTGATGATGTAACTTCCGGTCATGACATCACTTCCATGTGGGTCACAAGAGATTCTCATTCTGTCCTGGTGGATCCCAGTGCTAAATGTGTGAGAACCACTGCTGTAGGGGATGGAGGGCTGTGTCACGTTGGGGCAGGATTTCCACCTTTTAATGGCTGGAGAAACACTGGCTGCAATCCTATCCGCACTTTCCTGGGAAAAAGTCCCATTGAACATAGGACTTACTTCTGAGTAGACCTGCTTAGGATTGTGCCCACTGACTCCTAAATCGACAAAGAGCCCTGTGGCACTCTATGGAGACAAATAATTTTATCAGAGCATCAACTTTTTGGCAGGGGGAAAAAAACCATTTGTTAGAACTGGCCAATCGCTGTTGCCCACACAACATCATATAGCTTATAATATATAGCCTTGCTATATTAATTCACACCTGCAACATGAAAGTAAGCCATCATTCTGATTTAGACCTGAACAGGTGGAATCAAATTTCCTGATACATTCAAATTCACCAGTTTCCTGCTGGTATCTCCCTTTGTCGGAGAGAGTTGATTTGTGTCAAGGCTGGCATTTTTCTTCTGCAGAGGCAGCCAAGGGAGAACTTGGTTGGCACGCTGTAGCCTCTATCTCCTGACTACAGAGGGTTGTGCCAATTGCAAGAACAACACTGTTATATTTTGCTCTCCCTTGCAGTTGGGGCACCGGTCTGACTTGCCCGCTGCCCCCATCCCTGACTACGAGAGCAATGAAGATTTCCTTCGAAAACTCCACCATGTGCTGATGGAGGTAAACACCCCCTTTTTGCCCTTCGTTGAGCCACAGAAACTTGTCTTCAAAGCGAACATCTGTAAAGGTGTGGGAGAGCGACGAGGATGATCAGGGGGCTGGAGGACAAGCCCTATTATTATTATTATATACCGCTTTTCAACTAAAAGTTCACAAAGCGGTTTACAGAGAAAAATCAAATAACTAAATGGCTCCCTGTCCCAAAAGGGCTCACAATCTAAAAAGATGCAAAAGAATACCAGCAGACAGCCACTAGAACAGACAGTGCTGGGGTGAGGTGGGCCAGTTACTCTCCCCCTGCTAAAAAAAGGAGCACCCACTTGAAAAAGTGCCTCTTACCCAATTAGCAGGGGTTTTGCCCTACGAGGAAAGGTTGAGTGAACTGGGCATATTCAGCCTGGAGATGAGAGCTCTCTTCAAATACCCAAAGGGCTGTGTCGCGTCCATCCCCTGGTGGGGCCAAGGGGTGGAGCTTCTGCCAAATCAGCACAGGTGGTGGCTGACTTATGTAAGGAGATGCGTAAGGAGCCGGTGAAGATGGTCTACACACACGGTTTATTCTCATTATCAATTTTACACTCATCAGGGTCTTGTTGCTTCACAAGAGCTGGGGTATTAGTCTTTAGCCCACCTCGCTGGCCCAAGATGCAGGTTGCCGTTTCCCTCGGGTTCCCCAGGTTTCCCTCAGGTTCTCAGGAGCCAGGCGGGAGACTCTCCAGAACGTCTTTTGCAAGCCCAACATCTGGGGTCTTTTTTCCTCCTTGGGGCTGGCTCTCCCCCAAGGATTGCCCCGGCTGGGGGCCAGGCACAGGTCTAGGGTAAGTACCAGGTTTGCTTCCCCTGGCCCTCCTGCTCCCACAGCTGCTGAGCTCCTTATGAGCCCAGCAGCTGGCTCCTCCACTCCACCCCTTCTGGCCATGTGACCCTTGGCCCTACTCCCAGGTAGGCCCCTTGCATGGGGGCTGGATCCTGGCCTTCCTTATTCAGATCCCCTAGTCTTAAGGAGACCCTTCCTCCTGTGTAGGCCCATGGTGCTTGAGCTGTGCCCGGGTGACAGGCTGTCATGTGGAAGAGGGGAGTAATTTATTCTCAGCTGTCTCTGAAAGCAGAACTAGAGCTGATGGATACAAACTGCAAGAGAGGAGATTCCGACTGGACACCAGGAAAAATTCCTGACTGTCAGGGCGGGTTCGGCAGTGGAACAGATTGCCGAGGGAGGTGATGGACTCTCCCTCACTGGAGATACTCAAGCAGAGGCTCAACAAGCACCTGTTGGAGATGCTCTAAGAGGATTTCCTGCCTAAGGCAGGGAGTTGGACTAGATGACCTATTAGGCCCTTGCAACTCTATGATTCTAAGGTCTTTTAGCATAGTCCTGTCCACCCCATTGCCTCCCCCGCCTCCCCGCTTATCTCTGTTGTAGTAATACAGTTGTAGGAATGCAGGGGTGTCCAAAGTTTTTGGCAGGAGGGCCACATCATCTCTCTAACACTGTGTCGGGGGGGGGGGGAAAGAATTAATTTACATTTCAAATTTGTATAAATTTACATAATTTTACATAAACGAATATATTAAAGATAAACTTATATGAATGAATGAAGGTCTTGCAATAGCTCAAGGCCTATAAAAGACCTTGCACAAAGCAAGGCTGGCCTTTCCTTTGCTGCTTCTACTGCATCACTGACGTGAAACATCAAGCAGTGGAGGGAGCCCTCATCCCACAGCTCATGCGAGAGGTCAAACAGTCTCCCTCATGCGGAGAGCAGTTGCATCGGGCCAGTGTTGTCTCCAATAAATCTCTGGAGGGCCGGAGGCTCTTTGGAGACTGGGGGCTCCCTAAGGGCCGCATTGAGAGGCCTCGAGGGCCGCAAGTGGCCCCAGGGCCAGGGTTTGGGCACCCTTGCAGTATAGGAACTCTCTGTACAGTATCTTAACAGAATCCAAACCCCAGAACTAGTTCAGACAAGTTTTCAGTGATCCGGAATTGAAACCAACTGTCTCCATTGAAGAGAGATCCCAGATCCCATAACACCAACAATGGGAACTGGTTTCAGAAGAAGCTGTTCAGGAATATAGGAACTGAACCTTTAGGTTTTATTTGCTGGGTTTTTGAAATTAACTCTTGTTCTGTAAAATCTCCCCCCCCCCCCAAATAAAACCATTTTAAATGATAGTTATCATTGATATTTATTTCAGAGAGTGGCATTGCGACTCACTGTTGTCTTGCACGCAGTATAGCGGAACCATTTAAAAATCGGTTTGGAGCGTTTGAACTTGACAATGAATCACTTTTTGTGGTTAGCGTCAGTCTGGAGTCTAAAAACACCACGCCACAAATGTTGCCTCATCCGGGCCCCTCAGTTTTGTTTGTTGCTTCTTCTCCTGCAGGTGGAAGTGATGGAGGGTGTCCTGAAGTGCCCAGACACTGGGCGTGAATTTCCCATCACCAAAGGCATCCCCAACATGTTGCTGAGCGAGGAGGAGACATGAGTGAGGAGGAAGATGTGGGACACTGTTCCTTTCCCAGGGCACACCCCTTGTTCTTTTGTTGGGGAAGCAGACTGGCTGCTGTTGATTTGTTTGCATGTAAATAAATACTTATTGTTGTTAATTAATTGGGAGCTAGAGATGTCAATTTGACTCTGTTTTCCTCACGTATTCATCCTCTCTTGGTTTAGCTGAAACCTCTCAGTCTGGCCCAGTGATTTTCAACCACTGTGCCATAGCACATTGGTGTGCCACGAATAGCCTGCAGGTGTGCCGTGGGAGTTTGGGCAAGAGCCATTTGGGAAGCGAGCCCCCCCACCTTGTGTGCCACAAGATGAAAAAGGTTCAAAATCACCGGTCTGGCCGCTACTCCTTTATTGTCAGTGATGTACATAGGGTGGTGGAGTTGGATTTGTAAAGAAGGAGACTGGGAACCGGGAAGCGACCCACCCTTGTCCTCCCAGCCCCACTGCAGCCCCACAGAAAGACGACAGACAGCCCCTGATGGTTTGTTGAGGCCGTGGCGGCCTCATTTAATTTGTTCGGTAATAGAGCTCTCTAAGTATGTTTATGTATAGCGGCCTATGCACAGATCAGAAGTATTTATAATATGTACACACACATAATTTAATACAAAAAAAAGAAAAAATCCTCCTTTACGCTCCCCATTTCCCCACCTGCACCCTGGGCAAGGGAGGCTGCAGCCCCGCCCTGGGAAGGGGAGCTGGAAACGGGGTAGATTTTCTTTTGTCCTGCAACAAATATACAGTAAAATATTGCTATGTACACGGCTCTTAGCTTCAGCCATGCAGCCGCCCTCCTTGGTTTACTTGGGTCAGAAGGTATGGGGAGGAAGGGGTTTTTATTGCTTTGGGTAGAAGAGGGAGATGGCTTGATTGGTTTTTGAGGGAACGGGGTGCAGGGCTGGCCCAAAATATCCTGGGGGCGCATTAAATGCTTTCCCCCCAATACCTGTTGGTGCACTCAACCTCCATGGCACTTTCTCATCCTGTTCCCTGCATTTAGGAAAGAGAGAAGGGAACAGAAGGGCGGAAGTTGAGAAAGACACTCTAGCCCACCTTCCTCTTCTGTTCCATTCCCCTCTTTTCCAAAGCTAGGGAGCAGTGGAGATGGGCCAGGATGCAGAAGTGGGTGTGCCCACTACGCTGCAACCTGAGTGCCTTAGTCAGCCTCATGCATGGGCCGGCCCTGGTGGGGTGCGGGGGGGGGGGAGGGCTAGCATAACTGGCCATAGCATAACTCAGCCTCCGTTATGGCAGGTTGGGGAGTGATATCACACCTGAAAACACAAAAAAAAAAGCATTACTGCCTTTTTAAAAAACTATTGCTACTCAGGAACTTTTAAAGTGAAGGACCTTTGCTGGGTGCTACAGTCAAGGCCCTGCCTTGCCCTCACTGGGGATACAGGGGGCAGAACGGGATTCTGCCTCCTCAGCAGCAGCAGCCACCCCCTCCCCAAATTGCAAGGCAGGGTCCATGCAAAGCATAACGTAAGACACGGCACCCCCCTCCTCCTGCATCAGAGGGACCTTCCCCTCCCCAAGTGGTCTCACTTTATTAAATAATTTATTGCTTAAAAGTGATAATGTAACATTCCCAGAAGGAGGGAGAGAGAGAGACATTCTTTGTGGGGAGGGGGACAGAGTGAAAAGGGGGGCCCCATCCCCCCCCATTTTGTGAGAGGTGCCTAATGAACGACTGGAAAAAAAAAATACATAGCGTGTCATGTTTCCCCCTTCCCTTTCTTATTCAGGGATCCGTGAAGCTTTTCTTCTTCACCCCTTCTCCACCCCATTAAGGTGCATTTGGTTGGGCCCAGCCCAGGGGTGAACAGAAGGTGGAGTTTGGGGCAGGGGGAACAGATAGACACCCGTCCATAGCGCCATTTAAGACGGCTCGCTGCTCCTTGCTCCCCTGTCCTGTATTCCGGGGGCAACGACTCAGTTCCCATTCACGCAAACACACGCACAGGGGACATGTCAAGTCTTTTTTCCCTGCCTGCCCACCCCTTCCCCAGTTCCTCCCTCTCTCTCCCCTTCATGCCACACTAAGAAAATATGGCTTCCAAGCTAGGGCTACAGTAGCTATGACCCACCCGGCCCCCCACCCGCCCACCCACCCACCAGTTAATAAATTAAATTAAGATATGGCTTCTAGTGTGAATGTCAGAACGTCCTCTGCCTCCCTTACCCCCCTGCAGCAGCCCCTGCCGAAGGGCTGAGTGGTCTTTGATTCTGAGACCCGGAGCTTTTGTCCAAGCCTCCCCACTGGGTCCAAGTTTTGTCTCCTGTTTTTGTCCAAGCCTCAGTGCAAAGCAATGGGTGGTTTTTTTTTATGTCTGCGTTCGCTGAAATGTGTTAACGTCTGCAGAGGGGCAGCGGAAGGGACGGGAAACCCAGTCTGGGCCTTGCTCTGCTTCCCCCAACCCTACTCTCTGCAGGTCCGCACTGCCCCCCCTCCCCTCCCTGAATCCTGCCCCCCTCCCCGCCGCCTCGCGCTCAGTCCATCATGGCCTCCAGCATTTCCAGGAAAAGCTTATGCATGGGGACTTTGCCCTCCAACTTGAGGCTGTAGAAATGGTGGAGGACGCGGGTGGCCGTCTGACGCAGCAGCGGCAGGGTGAGGAGGAGGCGTCCGGCCCGGCGGGGCTCCTCCGGGCGCCGCGATGCTTCGTATTCCAGCAATGCCTCGTGCAGCATGTCCCGGAGCCGTTGCACGGCAGCCATGTCCTCTATGTGCACGGAGTCTGGAGGAGACGGGAACGGGTGATTGGGAGGGAGGAGAGGAGAACTTCACCACCAATGGCAGGAGGTATAGTATTTATATAGTGCTTTCTGGGTGCTTGGCACATATCCTTAAACAGTATGGTAAGGTAAATACTGTACTTATTATCCCCATTCTGCAGATGGGGAAGAGTAAGGCCGAGAGCCAGTGGCTTGCCCCAAGACCATTTGCTTAAGTCAATGGCACAGGTGAGCAATGAACCAGGGAAGCCCCCGGTCACAGCTTACTCCTTCCAACCACACCACTGCCCTCGTTCTTCCGCCACACAGAAACAGCCCACAGCCCTGGGGCAAGAACCTCCACAACTCTCCAAGGGTCTGGTGCACGTTAACAGCTCATCAACATAATACACCTGATGTGCTTTTGCACACTATACAAATGTGAGGGTGTTGCAACTGAAAACATTACTAAAGAATTCCACCATAATTTATTTCTCATCCTCCTGCTCTTTCCTCTGTTTCCCCCCCCCTTCTGACTCTCCCTCTCTCTACTGCATCTCCATCAGGACAAATGAGAATAGTAAAAATGGTTAAGGGGTTGGAGAAACTTCCTTAAAGGAGACAATGTTTGTGGCCTCTTAATTGCTTTCTTTCCCAAGCTTAGAGGGGATGTGATTGAGACTTATAAGATTATGTATGGTATAGAGAGAGCACTTTACTCTCTAGTGCCAGTGGTCCTCTAATGAAGCTGAGTGGCAGGATATTTAGAGACAAGGGGTTATAGTATTTCTTTGCACAGTGCACCATTGACCAGTGGAACTCCCTGCCACATGATGCAGGGGAAGGAAACAGGTGGCTTGAAAAGGAAGTTAGACAAAAAATCATAGAGAACAGCTCTCTCACTGGCTACTAGTCATGGCTACATCCCATTATAGTCAGTGGGGCTTACTCCCAGATAAGCATGGATAGGATTGCAGCCTCAGGTTGCAATCGTATCCACACTTTCCTGAGAGTAAGATCCATTGACTATGATGGGACTTACTTCTGAGTAGACAGGTACAATCGAGACTGGGCTCTCGATTACTTAAGATTTGATTTTGATGCATGGGGGATGTTAAAAATTCTCTTACTTGATGATGTCGCTTCCGGTCATGACATCACTTCCAGGTTAGTGACATCACTTCTAGTGGGCCCCGACAGACTGTTACTCTAAAAAGTGGGTCCCACTGTTGAAATGTTTGAGAACCACTAGTCTAGACAATCGGCTATAACTAAGAAAGCAGAACTAGAAATCAGTAACAGCCCAATACTATCCACACTTTCCTGGGAATAAGCCGCATTGACTCTAATGGGACTTCTGAGGATTGGGCTGTGTGTGATCTAGTAAGAAACCTTCAGAGCTGGGCAGGCAAAATATTTCACTAACTGCATAGCTCTAGTTGTGAGGTTATTGACACCGATCCTAGCGTGATATTGACTCACCCGAGTTGGCGAGGGCCAAGGCCTTCAGTAGCACGTACTCTTCGCGCTCCAGGCGCAGGGCACGATATTTACGCACCAGCTGCAGAACCACCCCGCTCAGCTCCAGCAACCCTGCCGCCCGGGCCGCCTCCTCGTCCAGGGCAAAGTCTTCCGCAAAGACGATCTCGTCCTCGCAGGGCAGGGAACGCCACGCGACCCCCAGCAGCAAGACCTCCAACCACACACTCTGCAGCACAGACATCTGGTCCGCCAAGGACAGGGCCGGAAAACCTGTGCTCAGGGGAACAGAAGCCGCAAAAGATGGGCAAACGCTGCCTTACGGAAGGGAAGCTGGCACTGTGCCAAGTGCATTATGGGAAGGGGAAGAGCCACAACGTGGCCGTAGAAGGCTGTGTGGGTCAGCGGCTAAATCCACCCCATGTTTAACAGCTGTCTCTGCCACAGATCCACAGGCACAGCCTTGGGCAACTCACTCACCTGGGATGTTTTTGGCCCAACCTATGATGACCACGATCTCCCGGTCGGCCAGATCACACAGGGTGCTTGCTGCCTTGGCGGGCCCATCAGGAAGCGAGGGATCAGGCATGGCGTACAGCTTTTCGGGTTCGGCCACGAGCAAATGTGACACCATGGTGTTCATCGGAGCTGGGGGACAGACAGAAAATGGAGTGAGGCAGGTGTCAGAGGGGGCCGCGCACCCCAGTTCCTCCTCCTTCCTTAAACGCTGCCGGGAACATATTTCCGCCTCACCTGGTTTCTTGGCAGTCGCTGTGGCAATCTGCGGGGTGACAAAGGTGCTGGGGTAGGTGGCCCCTTCCACGTCGGGCCGGCGCTTGTACTTCTGGCGCCCTCCTCGCACCCGGTCCAGGCGTACCCCTGAAGCATTGATCAGGGGATGGGGGAGAGGAGACAATTGAGAGAAGACACGAGCATCTTAAGCACTGCAGTTTTCTCCTGTGTTGAACCTCAAAAGGCAGGTGGTGGGCTTTGATCCCACCCAAGTGCTACCTACACCCCCCTTGCCCTTCCTTTGCTTGCCATCTAGGCTGATGAAGAATTTGGTAGGACTCCAAAGCCTGGGGCATTTGGTGGGCTGCTGTGAGATACAGGAAGCTGGACTAGATGGGCCTATGGCCTGCTCCAGTGGGGCTGTTCTTATGTTCTTAACTACAATTCCCAGGAAGCCTTGCAGGTCTCTTGTTATCTGGTGTGCTCCCTGGGGCATTTGGTGGGCTGCTGTGAGATACAGGAAGCTGGACTAGATGGGCCTATGGCCTGCTCCAGTGGGGCTGTTCTTATGTTCTTAACTACAATTCCCAGGAAGCCTTGCAGGTCTCTTGTTATCTGGTGTGCTCCCTGGGGCATTTGGTGGGCCGCTGTGAGATACAGGAAGCTGGACTAGATGGGCCTGTGGCCTGATCCAGTGGGGCTGTTCTTATGTTCTTAAACTACAATTCCCAGGAGGCCTTGCAGGTCTCTTGTTATCTGGTGTGCTCCCTGGGGCATCTGGTGGGCCGCTGTGAGATACAGGAAGCTGGACTAGATGGGCCTATGGCCTGATCCAGCAGGGCTGTTCTTATGTTCTTAACTACAATTCCCAGGAAGCCTTGCAGGTCTTCTTGTTGTCTGGTGTACTCCCTGGGGCATTTGGTGGGTCGCTGTGAGATACAGGAAGCTGGACCAGATGGGCCTATGGCCTGATCCAGTGGGGCTGTTCTTATGTTCTTAAACTACAATTCCCAGGAGGCCTTGCAGGTCTCCTGTTATCTGGTGCGCTCCTTGGGGCATTTGGTGGGCCGCTGTGAGATACAGGAAGCTGGACTAGGTGGGCCTATGGCCTGACCCAGTGGGGCTGTTCTTATGTTCTTAAAGCCTGCAGCTTAAGCCCTTGTGATTTTCAGTCTGGACCCCCTCAAAGCATTTACCCCTCTTCGGATTGTGGGTTTTTCTTCTAACACAACCCCAGATGATTTTGATGAGACGCCGCATGCCTTACCCTGTCTAGGTGCTGCCCCACCCACTTCCAGCTCCTAGAATACAGTCAATGTTTCAGGGGAAATTGTTCCTGACATTTCTAAAATAATGCATGGTGTAGAGGGCATTTTTCTCCCTCTCTGACAGTCCCCTCCCTCTCAGGCAGGGGTCCTCTGATGAAGCTGACTGGGAAAGGTAGGTGGGAGTGACGCGGGGGCATCATGCAACTGTTACCCTGCACATGCCCGATCTCATCTGATCTCGGAAGCTAAGCAGGGTCAGGCCTGGTCAGTACTTGGATGGGAGACCGCCTGGGAATACCGGGTGCTGTAGGCTTATACCGTAGTCCTTCGAGACTGAAGGTTGCCAACCATTGGGCCAGGCCTCTCCCCACCTCTGCCTCACCCTCCAAACCCGTCTTCATTCTCTGCTCCCATTCTCCGAGAATCACTCCCATTTTCTGTGTGCATCCCCTGACCTTCATCCTGGTTGCCCCACTGGAGGTTTTGCCCCCGAGCCCGTACCTTCCTTGAGCATGCCCACACGCAGGCACTTGGTGAATCGACACGCCTGGCAGGCCTTCCGACGCCGCTTCGTGATCTCGCACTCGTTCGTGGCCGGACAGCTATACTCAATGCTGCCTGGTGGAGGGAAGCAGAAGTGAGCAGTTTTGGAAAGGCACGAGGAAGAATTCCCTAATGCAGCTGTTCCCAAACTTATTGGCAACAGGACCCACTTTCTAAAATGATACGCTATCAAGACCCACTTAGCTTTATGAAACTTTTTTTTAAAGCTTTATCAGTCACTCAAGCCTCTGTTTGTATCCTTTCAACTACGGCAGCCCACCTTCTGGAGTGTTCGTTGAGCTCCACATTCATCGGATTAAGACCCTTCTGGTGGTCTTGCATTCCCTGTTGCCTGGCCTTCAATGGGAGCCAAGGCACATTTGCCTACTCACGAGTAAACATGGACGTGCAGCTCAGTTTCACTTCCCACTGGGCTTCAGCAATACATTTTCCTTGTCGGTTTCACGCCCCTCCAGAAATCCGGTCATGGCCCACCGGTGGGTCGCAACCCACCGTTTAAGAACTGCTACCCGAAAGGGAAGAGCTGTCCAGCACTGGAACCTCCAGTGAGCCCTCCCTCACTGGAGGTTTGCAAGCAGAGGTTGGATGGGCACCTGCCAGGGATGCTGTAGTCACCTGCACTGGCAGGGGGTTGGACTAGATGCCCTCAATGGTCCTCTCCCACTGGGTGGTTCTATGTGACACCACCGCAAAGGGGCTGGAGAAAGAGCAGGGGTAAGAAATCTCAGCTGGCCCTGTGGAGCACTCTGGAGATAGCTCAGGGCCTGGATCAAGCCAGTACAATGTAGCAATTAAAAGGATCAGCGTGTTCACATATTACGCTTGTCCCCAGGTGCAGATTGCCTGAATCCCACCTCTTTCGGTGTGAATCATTGGGCTTCTTTAGAAGCCAGATTCAGCACACCTTTACACTGAATGGCCTGTGTGAAGAACGAGACGCAGACTGACCATAAAAGAGGGTGCACAGACTTTTACAGCACGACCCTATGCCCGATGGCTCCTAACCAAGAATGCTTCTGGGCGTGGTCAAATTCGCACCCGCTTCCCTGGCGATCAGAGAAGCCTAATGACATCTGGAAGGTGACAACTCTGTGGGAGCCCAGGTCTGGACTGCTGAGATCCCCGTCTGAGGGCATTCTATGCATTTTTCCTCCGATCTGCACCCAGGTATTTCAAGGTCCAAGCCTTTTCCAGAGCCTCCCGGTTTCGTTCCTCTGTTCGCAAGCCTCCCTCCCATTTTAATAAACTCCTTTTTCACATGTCTGAATCCTCCTCCTGCTGGCTGCGTGGAGGAATTCAGCCAGAGATTTGCACCGGTGTTCTTGGTTACACGCTGCCAGAATTCAGGGGAAATTTTCTGTGCGGTTGGGGAGGGGGGAACATGGTGACTTTTTCTTTGCCAGCCTTTGCCCTCATGATCGCGGGGGGGGGGGGTTCTTCATTGCTTTGGCCCTGGGATCGGGACAGATCCGGGGAAAGTTGAGGAGCAGGCCCCAGCTTCAGGGTTCCCACCATCTGTCACCAAAGGTTCTGATCACATCAGCCCTGATCCAGACGGGGGAAGCAGATCAACGAAAGGTCCGCAACGGACAGCGTTTAAGGAAGTACATCCTCACCCAACACATGATTCGAGTTTTGGAACTTCCCCTGCTACAAAATGAGGCGATGATCCTTCGCTGGATCGGGTCAGAGGTTCAGCTAGCCCAATGTCAAAGAGCTTGGCGCTTGGCTCCAAGATCTTTCAAATCCCCTCCCCTAGTAGACCACTTTGACCCCTTTCCCTGCCATTCTAAAGGGGGATCCAGGGAACTAAAACCAGAAGGCCCACAGCGGTGATTCTTACCTTGGATGGTTCGCTTGAAGAAAGCTTTGCAGGCCTCGCAGGACGCCACGCCGTAGTGGTACCCAGAGGCCACGTCCCCGCACACCAAGCACAGCCTCTTGGGCATGGAACTCAACATGTACTTGCCCCGCCCCGGGGGCTCGTCTGCGTCATCGTCATGGCGGCGGCGGGGTGCTCCCGTCCCAGCGGGCAGCGTCCCTGCGGTCTCAAGCTCTTGCGGGGGCCCGCTGGCACTGGTGTCGGATGACCCGCTGGGGCTGTGCTGGGCAAGGCTGTCTGGGGAGGCAGGTTCTGTCTTGATGAAGAATTCAGCTCGGCGGTCCCGGGACGACATGGCTGGGGGGGGCTGTGGGGTGGGAGAAAGCACATTGCGGATTCTAGGAGGATAATAGACAGACCCCACCGGACAGCAGGTGGGCACAGTTTCTTGACTCCCATTTTGTAGGGATGAAAAACCACAACAAAAAGGATGGTCCGTCCCCCCCAAACAGGCCAGGACAGTGTAGAGCAAGGGTGTCAAATATAAGGTCCACGGGCTGGATCTGGCCCCCAGAAGTTCTTTATTGGGCTCTCCCAGCACCACCATCAGCTGCTCTCAGCTGCTGAGCTGTTCTGAGGTGTCACTGCTGAAATCGCTACCCACATGACAATTGGGCTCTCCCATATCTTGAACATAGGATCGAGATTTGCTTATTTTCTCTTCTGCCATTTGCAGCTAAAGAGCTCCTAAGTGCTAAAAAAAAGTGCTTATCTCTGGTCATCGCCTGCTTAATGATGTCACTTCCTGCTTAATGACATCACTTCCGACCCTCAGCAGGCATCATGAATGTTATTTGCTCCCCCCCCCATAAGAAACACATTTGATACCCCTGGTGTAGTGGTTCGGGAATTGGACATAGACCTGGAAGATCCAGGTTCAAATCCCCGCTCAGCCATGAAACTTCCTGGGTGACCTTGAGCCAGTCACTCTCTCTCTCTCAGCCTCACGTACCTTATAAGGCTGTTGTGAGGACAAAAGGAAGGGAGGGACTATGTAAACCACCCTGAGCTCCTTGTTGGAAGGGTGATATAAAAATATAATATAATACAATACACAGGCATGTGCCACTTAACAACTGTTCGCTTAACAACAGACCGAATATATGACAATGGTCAAAGCACAATAAAGATGCTCTTAATAAGGCAATCGCATCTCCATAGCCTGAAACAGAGTGTCTGTTTACACACACACACACACACACACACACACACACACACACTGTTTACACACATGAGAAGAAGTCTATCTCCACTAGCCTGTGCAGCCAGCTAGTGTCTGGCAGGGCGTGTCTGTTGACACAACAAAGGCAATAGACTGGACTGAACATTCACTTAATGACTTAATTGCATTACAACGGGGATAGGAGAACGTATCCCCGTCGTTAAGTGGCACGCACCTCTGATACAATATAAGAAAGCTTGGAGAGGACATGAGGATTGGGTTTTGTGCAAAAGAACTGTAAACTTAGTAACACGGCTACAAACCCGTGACTGCCTTCAGGCTCTATTTTTTCCTGGCTCTAGTCAGTGGGTCTCGGTGGGTGAATAAAACCAAAGTGAATTTTGCAACCTCCTGGGCTACACATCCCTAGTACCGGAGACTGCACTGAGAGCAAGAACGGAATGGATGGAGGAACCCGTGACTTCAGCCAGTAAGGCACCGGTCCGTCTCGAATGGCAGAAGATATTTTCTCCCTTTGGGTATACTGTTCACATGTTCAACTACCCCTGGATGCACGTGTGTACCTGGGGCACGTTTACAGGTGCTGTCCCCAAGTACATGTTTTTGAGTGAAGAACTGTACCCAGGTTCATTTCTACAGACTGACCACCTGTAGACACTTGTACCCCGACTGTACCTGGGCTGAACAGAACGTGTGAACAACTGTACAATTCAACGTGTGAACAGCTCCATATATACGTGTATTATTAAAAACATGTTTAACACCTTCAGCTCGTTCCTTATGAAATTAAACGGCAGCTCACCAAGACACATCTCCAAAAGAATAGATAATTCATCAAACCAATTAAAAACAAGGGTCGTTTCTGATCCAGACGGCTCCAGGATGGGGTCCGTGATCACGAGGAGGATTTGGAAAATTATAAATAAGCTCTGTCATGCCACCCCAGAGCCTGCCCAGCCAATCGAGGGCGTGGGTGTGTTTTTCACGGGTCAGCCAGTCACTCACGGATTGGAGACCAGCATGGAAGCCTCGGGACCGGGAACATTCGCCAGTCGGGGAGAGAGTGCTCGTCGGCCTGCAGAACTGGGGCAGGTTGCAGGGAGGAGGGCAGCACAAGTTCATTTGTCAACCTGAGTTGGGGGGGCAGGAAGTTGCCTCTTAACCCTGCCAGCCCAATTTGGGGACCATGTCAATGACAAGCCACAGAACTGCAGGTCTAGTCTCAAGGCCAGTGATCAATTTGGGGAGCTGCCCCCCACCCCAATCCAATCGCCATAATGGGAGGCGGCACCCACTATGTTGCTATTCACTCTGTTAAGTAGGCCAATACAAGGTGTCGCTCTGGGGTAGCCAATCAGGGCTGTTTGCCCTCGTTCAAACACACCAGGACAAAGTCTTGGGTCACCAGTCAGGACCCCTGCTCTAATTCACACAGCGCAAGCCACTGTCCTTGGGTAGCCAATCAGGACCCCTGCCCTAATTCACACAGGGCAAGCCACCATCCTTGGGTAGCTAATCGGGACCCCTGCCGTAATTCACACAGGGTAAGCCACCATCCTTGGGTAGCCAATCGGGACCCCTGCCATAATTCACACAGGGTAAGCCACCATCCTTGGGTAGCTAATCGGGACCCCTGCCCTAATTCACACAGTGCAAGCCACCATCCTTGGGTAGCTAATCGGGACCCCTGCCATAATTCACACAGGGTAAGCCACCATCCTTGGGTAGCCAATCAGGACCCCAACCCTGATTCACAGAGGGGCAAACCACACTCCTTGGGTAGCCAATCAGGACCCCAACCCTGATTCACAGAGGGCAAGCCAATCAGGGCTCCTTGCCCAAACTCACACAGCCCCACGGCACGGTCCCTAAATAGCCAATTAGGATCTCTAGGCCTGATTCATCCAGGCTAAACCACACACTGACTCCAGAACTTGCCCTAAAATCTCCATCTTTCTGCCGTCTTCCTGCACGTCTGCAGGGGGGCAGCATCCCTCCTGGGACTGGTTCTGCCGTGCAGGCCTACAAGCCCCATCCAATCCCCACTTACTGCCACCGTCACCAGTTCCTGGCACGTGGCCACAAAAGCAGAGCGGCCTCAAGGTCACTCCAGGGAGATCCAGTCGGGCACCCTGGCAAAGGCTCGAGGTGGCACAAACCCCACCCACCCCCCACTGTGCACTTCTTTGGAGGTAGCAACATTCCGGGAGTCTAGGAGTTAACGATAAACACTCCCTGGACAGGAATAGCCTCTTGGCTCAGCAATCTGAAATCTTCCCCCCCCCACCTTTCAATGCAACAAGGATTAACCCCCCCTCCACACACACTCACACACCACCCTGAATTGCCCCCCTCCCAAACAATTAACACCACAGGAAGAAGATAAGGGTCACGGAAGGATTATTTGGAATAGGCCGACTGCTCAGCTTGACCTCCTGGTGCCCGTCGGGCACTGCATCCATTCGGAGGGCAGCAGCACCCCACAATCTCAGAGGTCCTTACCAGCAAATCTAAGCCCCCACCACCACCACCACCACTCCTACACACATGCACATGTTTTGGCATTCCCCCCCATACTAAACTGAAGGTTTTTTCTGCTACAAATGAGAAAGACAAACCCCTTAAGATTTTGGAAAAAAGTGGCACCCCTCTCCAGAGCCCAGATGAAAGCCCCCCCCCCTTAGAGCCAATAGCTCTGCAAGGGGGGGGCTGAGGACGGGACAACAACTGCAATATGAACTAATGTTTTAAAAAAAAGTGGACAGTTTGTGGCTGAGCTGAGTTTTGTCCCATGTCTCAAACCACACCAAACTGCCTGGCACCAGCATAACATCCGAGGGCAACGTGCTCGACTGGGCAGGCTCCCGCACGCCAGGCTGTTCTATCACCCACTCCCCCTGCACATCACCCTGCTCCCCCTCCCCAGTGTCTCTAGCCACCAGACTCCCTTCCCCACTTTGCCAGGCTAGTCACAAGACCTTTGTCCCATTTGCACTGGTCTCTCACCCCTTACCCAATCGGGGCCGGGAGTGACGTTTGATGAAAGGGGGGGGGGTGCCTGCACACAAGAGGAAGGGCTCCTTTGCCCAACTTTCTCCCACCCCGCCACACACCCCTGTTTAGCCCAGGGCCATCCGCCAAAAAGCATGCAGGTTTTGAGCCAAACTTTCTTGCGCTCCCAGGTCGAGGTGCAAAAATAGAGGACGGGGCGTGAAAAGCACTTGCGCCAGAGTATGGAAAGTGAAATCAGGAGCTGCCCTGCCTAGCCACTGCCTGCCCCCACACCCACAAGCTCACACCCCACTCCCTGCCCCACCAACAGCCATGTTTCCATCAGACCCCACCAGAGGCACTTTCTTGTGCAAAACTGTGACCGTGACCTTTGACCCGCCTGCTTCTGCCACTGCTCTAGATGACTCCCCTTCCCTGCGTCCCACAGTGCCCCCTTGCGGCCTCGCAGCAGCACCGTGGGAGGGGGAGAGACTACCCAAGCCTGTCTGTCACACGCACCCTCGTGCACAGGAGTTTGCTACGGGCGCACAAGTCCTTGTTTACCATCTGTGAAGACATTTGCTTGCCCCACAGCAGAAGGGACAGCCTCGTGCCCATCACCATCATCTGCTTCTCCCAACACGGCCTGTCCGCCCACGATGGTGAAAACATGGGTGTGCTCCTCGTGCGCTTGGCCTCTCACTTTGCGGCTATGCAAGCAGGCTCTCTGTCTCTCTTGCACCTTACCCAAGCAGGCCTGGGCGCCTGTGCCATGCAAACACCACGGCCTGCCCAGGTTGTGCCACGCACCACCTTCCTGGTGCGCATAGGTTGTGCGCCACCGTCCACCGGTTGCGCCGGCACGCAAACCACGCGTGCCGGCACGCGATCCACTTGTGCAAACCTGCCCTGCAGCCTTGGCACGACAGTGCCCGCACTAGAGCCCTCGTGTCACTTCACGGTGAGGCCGGAGCGCTCCCCCACAGCCACGCGCATGATTTGTAGACGTGCCGACACACCGAGCCACACTGTGTGGGAGTCCTGGCGCACTTGATGTGTTCCTGCCTGAGCCCCCCTCCCTCCCCCCCGTGGCTGCTCCTGGGTGGGGGCACCCCAGCCCCCCCGGGCCCCCTGCCTGGGCGCCTGCAGCCCGTGCCCCCCTGCACCACCCACCCTCCCTGATCCAGCCACATGGGGCTGATTTGGGGGTGGGGGCTCCCCAGCGCCCCCCAGGCACTGACCTTGGCTGCAGACAAGGGCACTGCTGCTGCCGCCGCTGCTGCCGCTGCCGGGGGCGGCTCAGTGGCCCCGCGCGCCGGGGACCGGCCGGGCCATAGGCGGGCGCCGCGCGCTGGCTCCAGGCTCCGGCTGTAGGACACAAAAGGACATCGCAGCCCACTTCCTAGTCGGCTTCCTCCAGCTGGCGGGGGCGGGGCCTGCGCGCAGTATGCAAAGCAGGGGGCGGGGCTCGCCCCTGCCCGGACCGGGGCGCGCGCTGCAGGCGGCGGCGGCGGCAGCGCCGGGCGCGCTCGCAAGGCTGGCCCCCCCGGGTGCACCGCTGCACCCCTCCAGCCCCCTGGGAGCCCAGTGGGGGCAGGGGAGGGGAGGAAGCCTTTCAGGCTGCGCCCTCCCCGCTCAAGGTCACCCAGGAGAAGGAGCCTGGGCAGCCTGAACAGGGCTCCGCAGAGCCTCCCCGTGCAGGAGTAGTCTATCCGGGATCCTAAGTGGCTGGGGAAGACACACACACACACCTGCACTTGGACATGTTTCTGATCAGGAGCCTCCCTGTCCAGGAGCAGTCTATCTTGAATCCTAAGTGGCTGGGGAAGACACACACACACACACACACACACACACCTCTGCACTTGGACATGGTTCTGATTAGGGCTCCGCAGAGCCTCCCTGTCCAGGAGCAGTCTATCTTGAATCCTAAGTGGCTGGGGAAGACATACACATACACACACCTGCACTTGGACATGGTTCTGATCAGGGCTCCGCAGAGCCTCCCTGTCCAGGAGCAGTCTATCTTGAATCCTAAGTGACTGGGGAAGACACACACACACATACACACACACACACACACATACACACACACACACCCCTGCACTTGGACATAGTTCTGAGCAGGGCTCCGAAGAGCCTCCCTGTCCAGGAGCAGTCTATCTTGAATCCTAAGTGACTGGGGAAGACATACATACACACACACACACACCTGCACTTGGACATGGTTCAGATCAGGGCTCCGCAGAGCCTCCCTGTCCAGGAGCAGTCTATCCTGGATCTCAAGTGGCTGGCTTGAGAAGAGGTGGAAACACACACACACACACACAAAAGAGGGGCTTGTCACCAGGTCTCCCTGGCTTTCCCTGGTTATTTTTTGCCCCAATGGGGTTTGCAAATGGGTGGCACCAGGAATGTTGCACTTGGACTTGGTTTGGAGTTTTCTGGAGACCCACAAAAAATGAAGTCACAACAACAACAAAATTATTATTATTGTTATTGTTATTGTTATTAGTTCTGATGACAAAGGGCCCAATCCTATCCAATTTTCCAGTGCCGATTCAGCAGTGTCAGTGGGGCATGCACTGCATTCTGTGGTGAGGAGGCAGTCACAGAGGCCTCCTCAAGGTATGGGAACATTTGTTCCCTTACCTGGGGTCTGCACTGCGGCTACACCAGCGCTGGAAAGTTGTATAGGATTGGGCCCACAGCTGCTGGTTCTTTAGCTGGACGGTGCTAATTACTTGCCGGGGGAGGGGGGGCAGGGGCCTTGGACGTCGTAATGCATTTGCGAATGATGTGCGCTGCACCAAGCAGGTGGCTTTTTGAATTTGATTGATAGTAATTTTGCCAGTGCTCAGATGCTTTAAATATGATTCAAGTGTTTCTGGGACTGCACCAGTGTGCCAGTAACCACTGGGGTGACCACTGCTGGTTTGCGCCATGATCTTTGGATTTCAATTTTTAAATCCTGATATTTACTAATTTTTTCCATTTTCTTTTTTGACAATTTTACTATCACCAGATATTGCTATATCGATTACAGTCACTTTCTTTCTTTCTTTCTTTCTTTCTTTCTTTCTTTCTTTCTTTCTTTCTTTCTTTCTTTCTTTCTTTCTTCTTCTTCTTCTTCTTCTTCTTCTTCTTCTTATTATTATTATTATTATATTTCCACACAGTCATGCTCTTTGTGACTCGATTTTGTTTGTATCCACCTACTGAGTCCTTCCCAAGGACCTAGGATAGGTAGCTATGTTTTGTCTTCATGATGTTGCGTTGCAAATATCGCCATAGTATATGCACTGTTCATAAGAACATAAGAACATAAGAACAGCCCCACTGGATCAGGCCATAGGCCCATCTAGTCCAGCTTCCTGTATCTCACAGCGGCCCACCAAATGCCCCAGGGAGCACACCAGATAACAAGAGACCTCGTCCTGGTGCTCTCCCCTACATCTGGCATTCTGACTTAACCCATTCCTAAAATCAGGAGGTTGCGCATACACATCATGGCTTGTACCCCATAATGGATTTTTCCTCCAGAAACTCATCCAATCCCCTTTTAAAGGCGTCTAGGCTAGACGCCAGCACCACATCCTGTGGCAAGGAGTTCCACAGACTGACCACGCGCTGAGTAAAGAAATATTTTCTTTTGTCTGTCCTAACCCTCCCAACACTCAATTTTAGTGGATGTCCCCTGGTTCTGGTATTATGTGAGAGTGTAAAGAGCATCTCCCTATCCACTCTGTCCATCCCCTGCATAATTTTGTATGTCTCAATCATGTCCCCCCTCAAGCGTCTCTTTTCTAGGCTGAAGAGGCCCAAACGCCGTAGCCTTTCCTCATAAGGAAGGTGCCCCAGCCCCGTAATCAGCTTAGTCGCTCTCTTTTGCACCTTTTCCATTTCCACTATGTCTTTTTTGAGATGCGGCGACCAGAACTGGACACAATACTCCAGGTGTGGCCTTACCATCGATTTGTACAACGGCATTATAATATTAGCCGTTTTGTTCTCAATACCCTTCCTAATGATCCCAAGCATAGAATTGGCCTTCTTCACTGCCGCCGCACATTGGGTCGACACTTTCATCGACCTGTCCACCACCACCCCAAGATCTCTCTCCTGATCTGTCACAGACAGCTCAGAACCCATCAGCCTATATCCTAGTTCCTAGTAAGGCGGCCTTTTGTAATTGGCTGATGGTGCTTGTGTTCATCCCAATGGTGTCCAAGTGCTTTTCCAGGTGTTTCAGGATAGCACCCAAGGCCCCGATGACCATTGGGATTACTCTTCCTTTCTTGTGCCACAGTCTCTCAGTTTCTGTTTGTAGGTCTTTATACTTGGTGATTTTCTCCAGTTCTTTATTTTCTACTCTACTGTCACCAGATATTATTATTATTATATAATATAATATATAATTATTATAATTATATATATATATATATATATATATATATATATATATATATATAGACCCCAGGTATTATATAATAATAATAATAATAATAATAATAATAATAATATATTATATATATAAATAATATACATATATATATATAGACCCCAGGTATTATATAATAATAATAATAATAATAATAATAATAATAATAATAATAATAATAATAATAATAACAACAACAACAACAACAACAACAACAATGTAATAATACTATATACTACAATACTACATACTACAATAATACTACAATACTACTAATAATAACAATGTAATAATAACAACAACAACAACAACAACTAGTTAAGAGGCGCTTTTTCAAGTGGGTGCTCCCCTTTTATTTAGCAGGGGGAGAGTAACTGGCCCACCTCACCCCAGCAGTGTCTTTTCGAGTGGCTGTCTGCTGGTGTTGCATCTTTTTAGATTGTGAGCCCTTTTGGGACAGGGAGCCATTAGATATCTGATTTTCTCTGTAAACCGCTTTGTGAACTTTTGTTCAAAAGCGGTATATAAATACTGTTGTTGTTGTTGTTGTTGTTGTTGTTAATAATAATAATAATAATAATAATAATAATAATAATAATAATAATAATAGTAATAATACTTATGTACCTCTTTTCAACAAAAAAAGGTTCACACAGCAGTTTACAGAGAAAATCAAATAACTAAACAGAGAGGAACGCTGGACGAAGTGGAGAGGAGAGGAGTGGGTGGGCCAGACTAGAGCATCTTCTCCACACTTCCTTTCCTCCTCCATTCCTCCATTCCCATTTTCTTTTTTGAAGGCAGGGAGCAGGACATGGCATGGGGAATGCCAGCACACCACTGGGTAAGAGGCTTGGTGGTTGGTGTGGCGAGGCCTGGCGCAAGCAGGGTTTGGCATGCTTTTCAAATAATTATTATTTCCAATATTTCTTCAAATAATTATTAATTAATTAATTTTTTTTCAGATAAGAATAAATAAATAAATAAGAATGTCTTCGCTGGGCGGCCGTGGACCATCCCTGGTTCTGGGGGTTGCAGCTGGCTACAGAGCGTGTGCTACAGTGTGTACTGGAGGCTGCTTGCAGAGTAATATAGGGTGAGATTTGGGGTGTTCCACATGTGCGGCCAAGTTTTTATCCGTTCAGTGTTGTGGGTACAACACTGAGATTTCTGGCTACGGCTCGCAATCTGACCCTGCAAAGGCACTGACACCAGGAGTTGGGGCTGGGTAGCTCCAGCCTGGACTGGTTCCGGCCTTCCAAAGGGTGGGACTTGCATGCGAAACCTGCCTGCCCCAAGACTGTCCTGCCCTGGGGCTCCGTTGGCCCACCCAATCCTTTCTTGGCCTTTCCCCCCCCCCCCGCCCCTTTCCAACCTGTCCTCCCCTGCTTTGGCCTGCCCGGCCCAGCACACACCCTTCCCTCCTGGAGTGAACCAAGAGCTTGGAGAGGGAATCAAGCCCCAGCTTCTGCACATGTCTCAACAACCTCTGAGTCATCTTCCCAAGAATCCACCCGGAGGGTGCAAGCCAGGCAGATCTTCCCACTGCTTTTCGCTTCACCCTTCCCGCACGCCAGCCAGGCAGAGTTTGCATTCTCCTGCCCTCACAACCGTTGGATAAAAAGGGGATTTTTCCTTTCTTTCCCAGGAGGTTGCAGGAGCTGCAAAACTCAGGAAAGAACCGGAACATCCACCAGGCTTGAAAACCTGAAACAGAGAAAGACACACCTTGACGAGAACTATGGATCCCAGCCAGTGGTGCATCTTGGGAAAATGACACCCATAGCAAGCACTGAAATTGCACCCCTGTCCAGACAGAGAAGGGGAGCTCATGGCGTGGGAAGCCAGCCCTGCCTGTCTCCCCAAGTGAATTTGTTCAGCAGGTTACACAGAGAAGGGGAGATCATGGAATGAGAAGCCAGCCCACTTGGAGTGGGCTTGAAGCCAGGACACTTGGAGTGTCCTCCCCCCCAAGTGAATTTGTGTGCTAATGGGTGTTTTTTTAAAAAAGATTTTCTTGGGTGAGGTCAGCTTTTGGCTATGATTTAGATAAGGATCTATATATCATCACCCTGGACAGTAAAGCAAAAAATGATTCTCTTTCCTACTAGTGCTGCACATTTGCAACGCCTCTGTTTCAGGTATATGGAAACACCTTGAATTTTTTCTGCCAGCATTTACCTCTTTTTGGAGGTTCCCTGAAACTGGTGCAAGAACACACCATTGGTAGAATACACACGCACACACACTTCAATACCTTTATTGGCATATTAAGAATTAACAGAGAATAAATAACATAATAAAATAATGGGTTGGCATCCTTCAGTCTCGGAAGACTATGGTGTCATGCTCTGAATGGTGGTTCTGGAACAGACTGTCCTCTCCAGTGCGTGAAGCCTGGGTAAAGTAGGTATGGAGGATAGGCTGTTACCCATGCAGCAAATCCCCCCTCTCCACGTCACTGAAATGGTCCAGTGGAAAGGCAGAGGCCAATACGGTTGGTTCCAGCGGCATTGCAGGAGTTGCCAGAACGGAACTGTCCAGCCATGAACTGCCTCAGGGACTCCGGCTCTGGATTTTGTCTTGAGGTTGACTCCTGAAGCCTTTTCCATAACTGGATGTAGCCACAAGGCAGTGGAGGTTTGGGATCAGAGTTTTCCTTCTCTCATAGATGTTCAATAAAATAGAACAGCTTTAAAATTATTAACTTCAGACTTTGGCCTTAGAGACTACCGCTAGAAATTCCGCCCCCAGGTTCGTAATAGGAGGGGAATAATCACTAAGAAGAATTGGGAAAGGATCAACAAGGGAAACAGGAAGAGAAGAAAGAAAAGAGTCAAGTAAGTGAGACCTAAGGTTGTGATGAGCAGTGCACCGAAGAAGGATATGATCCAGAGTATCTGGTTCAACTGAACAAAATAGACATAATCTATTTGGGCGAGGAATTTTAGAGAATCTCCCTTGATGTAATGCAGATGGAAAGATATTCAGTCTCACCAACATAAAAGCCCGTCTTTTACTAGGGTTAGTAAGTTGGGTGAAATAATTTGCAGGATGGCCAAGAGACGGGGACAAACCAAAAAAGAGGGGCGAGCAGGTCGAATTTAAGCTAGACAGTAAAATTGCGTATTCTTGCTCCCAAAGTTTGAGTTTAATGAGATGATGTGCTTTTTGAAGGTCCAGATCAGCTAAAAGTTCAGGAGAAAGATCTAAGGAAGATAGTTTGGTGTCAATGAATTTAAACCAATTGGATGAAAAAGAGTCTTAATAGATCTAAAAGAATAGAATTCAAGTGGATATCCAGGCAAATCTCTAACAAAAACCCTTGACTTCCGACGGGCGGACTTCCCTCAAATGAGGAGGCTGGTTAGAAGGAGGTTGAAAGGGAGGGTAAAAAGAGTCCAGTCTCTCCAGAGTGCATGGAGGCTGCTTAAAACAACAGTAATAGAGGCCCAGCAGAGGTGTATACCGCAAAGAAAGAAGGGTTCCACTAAATCCAGGAGAGTGCCCGCATGGCTAACCAGCCAAGTTAGAGAGGCTGTGAAGGGCAAGGAAGCTTCCTTCCGTAAATGGAAGTCTTGCCCTAATGAAGAGAATAAAAAGGAACATAAACTGTGGCAAAAGAAATGTAAGAAGGTGATAGGGGAGGCCAAGCGAGACTATGAGGAACGCATGGCCGGCAACATTAAGGGGAATAATAAAAGCTTCTTCAAATATGTTAGAAGCAGGAAACCCGCCAGAGAAGCGGTTGGCCCTCTGGATGGTGAGGGAGGGAAAGGGGAGATAAAAGGAGACTTAGCGATGGCAGAGAAATTAAATGAGTTCTTTGCATCTGTCTTCACGGCAGAAGACCTCGGGCAGATACCGCTGCCCGAACGGCCCCTCTTGACCGAGGAGTTAAGTCAGATAGAGGTTAAAAGAGAAGATGTTTCAGACCTCATTGATAAATTAAAGATCAATAAGTCACCGGGCCCTGATGGCATACACCCAAGGGTTATTAAGGAATTGAAGAATGAAGTTGCAGATCTCTTGACTAAGGTATGCAACTTGTCCCTCAAAACAGCCACAGTACCAGAAGATTGGAGGATAGCAAATGTCATGCCTATTTTTAAAAAGGGAAAGAGGGGGGACCCGGGAAACTATAGGCCGGTCAGCCTAACATCCATACCGGGTAAGATGGTGGAATGCCTCATCAAAGATAGGATCTCAAAACACATAGACGAACAGGCCTTGCTGAGGGAGAGTCAGCATGGCTTCTGTAAGGGTAAGTCTTGCCTCACGAACCTTATAGAATTCTTTGAAAAGGTCAACAGGCATGTGGATGCGGGAGAACCCGTGGACATTATATATCTGGACTTTCAGAAGGCATTTGACACGGTCCCTCACCAAAGGCTACTGAAAAAGCTCCACAGTCAGGGAATTAGAGGACAGGTCCTCTCGTGGATTGAGAACTGGTTGGAGGCCAGGAAGCAGAGAGTGGGTGTCAATGGGCAATTTTCACAATGGAGAGAGGTGAAAAGCGGTGTGCCCCAAGGATCTGTCCTGGGACCGGTGCTTTTCAACCTCTTCATAAATGACCTGGAGACAGGGTTGAGCAGTGAAGTGGCTAAGTTTGCAGACGACACCAAACTTTTCCGAGTGGTAAAGACCAGAAGTGATTGTGAGGAGCTCCAGAAGGATCTCTCCAGACTGGCAGAATGGGCAGCAAAATGGCAGATGCGCTTCAATGTCAGTAAGTGTAAAGTCATGCACATTGGGGCAAAAAATCAAAACTTTAGATATAGGCTGATGGGTTCTGAGCTGTCTGTGACAGATCAGGAGAGAGATCTTGGGGTGGTGGTGGACAGGTCGATGAAAGTGTCGACCCAATGTGCGGCGGCAGTGAAGAAGGCCAATTCTATGCTTGGGATCATTAGGAAGGGTATTGAGAACAAAACGGCTAATATTATAATGCCGTTGTACAAATCGATGGTAAGGCCACACCTGGAGTATTGTGTCCAGTTCTGGTCGCCGCATCTCAAAAAAGACATAGTGGAAATGGAAAAGGTGCAAAAGAGAGCGACTAAGCTGATTACGGGGCTGGGGCACCTTCCTTATGAGGAAAGGCTACGGCGTTTGGGCCTCTTCAGCCTAGAAAAGAGACGCTTGAGGGGGGACATGATTGAGACATACAAAATTATGCAGGGGATGGACAGAGTGGATAGGGAGATGCTCTTTACACTCTCACATAATACCAGAACCAGGGGACATCCACTAAAATTGAGTGTTGGGCGGGTTA
>NC_089835.1:2980601-3003204 GCF_035046505.1 Tiliqua scincoides
CAATTTGGTGGGCTAGAGAGTCAGAGGAAGTGTGGAGGTTGGCTCAAATTCCCACACATCCTGTTCCCCACTTTCTTTTCAAACCCAGAGAGCAGGAGGAGGAAGAGGAAGGCTTGCTGCTGGATCGGGGCACTATCTTACTGCTGAGGGTCCTGGGCGAGCCCCGATGCAATACAAGAGGGTTGCGCGTGTGATGGTTCTCTGCCAAGCTCAAATGCATTTGCAAACTCACAGCTCCTGTGATGAGCAGCGATGAGGTTCTCTGAGCGACGCGAAGTTCATTAATCCCACGGTGCTGCTTACCATCGACGTCTTGGTGCTAAATGCGCCTGTTTTTGTAGCTCGGTATGTATGGAGGAGAAACCACAGATCTGTGGCGTATCTCAGTGTCCTCCCAAAGCAATGTTTTCTCAGGCAGTGAAAGAGCCCGACTTCCTTTCATCCGGTGTGTTTACCAGCAGCTCTCTCGCCGGGGGAGGGGGCGCCTGTTCGCCTGCTTGCTCCGGCCTCTCCCCTATGAGGAATGGCTCTTGCACATCATGCACATAAGTAAAATATTTTGTCCTTAAGAAGCACTGGAGAGTGGGGGAGGGTATAGCAGGGTGGGTGTCACAGGTTGATCATGTCAGGCCCCTGGCACTGGGTTCTACCCTTTTGTGCCTCAATACTGATGCTTAATGTGTCATTTTGGGGGGGGCAAATAAGGACTGCATGGGGGGCCCCAGTGCAGCAACTTGGTGTCAGGACGGGGTATAACTAGCTGACAAGATGTAAGCAAATTTTAAAACATCTGGGGCATGTGAACATAAGACCACAAGAACAGCCTTGCCGGGTCAGCAAGCCTCATCTCGGCCAGCAACCCACTCCCCACAGTGGCCCACCGGCTACCTCTGGGAAGCCCCTCGGTGAGAGATGAAGGCCCCTGTCTTGTCACTGCAGCAGAGCTCTGCTGCTGCTGAACCCAGAGAAAGATGGCATACTGTCCATCAGGCATCGACAGACCACGCATGGAGTTCATGGCCATGGCCACATCTTGTGACAGGCAGTTCCGCAGGTTAAAATGTGCTGCATAAAGAAGAGCTGTCCGCCTCAAATCTCCTGCTAATCGCTTTCCGCAAAGACCCCTTTAGTGTTGTGAGAGCAGAGAAAGACCTCTCTCTCTCTCAGTTCTCTGCACCCCCCTGTGTCTCTCTCGCGGCCCCCCCTTTTTTGCCTTTTTCCCAGGCTCCAGAGGCCCTCAGGTGAGAAGGTTCTGCAGCCCCTCCGATCAACTTGGTCGCTCTCTTCCGCATCTTTCGATTGCTCCGACGTGATGTGCAAAGCCGGGACAATCTCATCCATTTCGATCGACCAGCATGGGATGGGTGAGCCCCCAAAAGGACACCCCAGGGCCAGGGGTGGAGTGGGAGTTGGACAGAGTCCGGGCACTCCGTCCAGGCCCCTTTGCCGCGCTGTTGGTTGGCCCTTCACTGTGGCGATGGGATCAATGGTCGCTCTGTGGAGGAAAAGCATGTGGCAGGAAGGGGGTGGAGGAGATGCGGGAAGGCTGGGGAGGTGGCAGGGGTGGCAACGGAGAGGGAAGGAGACGGAGAGAGAGGCTCCCGGCTTTCTAAGGGGATGGAAGGAGAAAGCCCTGAAGAATGCTTTGCGCAGCTCTCGGCTGCAGGTAGTGCATCTGCACACTGGTGCAGGCGCATGGAACCTTGATGACTGCAGAGAAGGGTCCTCTTTGCTCCCCCAGCTTTTCCACCACCTTTGCTCCAAGGCTGAGAACCTTGCAAAGTTTCTCAGGACTTTGGGGACTTGTCAGGATTGCGCCGGGATTCTACTGACCCACACTTGGAGAGGACTGAGACTCCACCTTTCATCTGCCGCTTGGCCAAGCCGGCCAGGACAGGACAGCCAAATTTCCTGTATCCTCCCAAGGAACGCAAGCACAAGGCAAGTGGTGATCCCTTTACTCCAGCCCAGAAGTGTATCCCTGATCCAGTCTGGCTTTGGGGGGGGATATCTGGCACCCCCAGTCATGCTGGTGTTCCTGCTTCCGGCTCTGCCACTGATTTTGGGCCCCGCTGGCACAGCCTTGGCCCTGTCCACTTGCCAGACCTTGGACCTAGAGGTGGCCCGGGCCCGGCGGGTTCAGGCTGTGCGAGGGCAGATTCTCAGCAAGCTGCAACTGGTGAGCCCCCCCGAAGAGGAGGAAGGGGTGCCCAACCAACCGCCTCCAGAGGTGATGCTACTCTACAACAGCACCCGTGAGCTGACACAGGAGCGGGCGGCTTGTGGCGGCCAGAGCAGCAGCAGCAGCAGCAGCAGCGAAGAAGAGGACTACTACGCCAAGGAAGTGCGGCGGGTGGACATGTTGCCCCCAGGGCACACTGACAGTAAGGGGCATGAAATGGGGTAGGGAAGGGCTGGGCACCGGAGGCAGGAGGAAGGGCCCAAGGAAAGGGAACAAAGAATTAGAGCCCAATCCTAGGCATGTCCACTCAGACGTAAGCCCCATTACAGTCGATGGGGCTTACTCCCAGGAAAGTGTGGATAGGATTGTGGCCGCAGTCTGTGGAACTCCTCGCCACAGGATGTGGTGATGGCACCTGGCCTAGATACCTTTAAAAGGGGATTGGACAGATTTCTAGAAGTCCATCACAGGTTACAAGCTGGATCTGGTGGCTACTGTGAGATACAGGAAGCTGGACTGGATGAGACTTTGGCCTGATCCAGCAGGGCTCTTCTTCTGTTAATTGGGGAACAGCCAAGATCCATAGATTAGTCATGATAAACTGGGCAACCATTGCAGAAGCAGTCTACCAGATGCTGGGGGCAACCACCAAGGGAAGCTCCCTAGAAGGAGGTGGAACTCACCTTTAGAACACCTGCTTGATATACAGATGCTCTCCAGCTGGGACCGGGAACAGCTCTTGTCTGAAACCCTGCAGTCAGCCCTGCAGTGCATCCAATGGAATGTAATGGATCCTAAGAACATAAGAGGAGTTCTAGTCCTACTGGGTTGGGCCAAAGGACCATCTAGTCCAGCTTGCTGGATCTCACAGTGAGCCACCAGATGTCTTAGGGAGTTCACAAGACAAGAGATCTCCTGGTGCCACTTCCTTACACCTGGCATTCAGAGGTAGCCTACTTCTCAAACCAGGATGTTGCGGAGACCCATCATGGCTTATAACCTTATGATGGACTATTCCTCCATCAATCTTTCCAATCCCCTTTGAAAGGCATCTAGGCCAGATGCCATCACCACGTCCTGTGGCAAGGAGTTCCACAGATTAATTACACACTGGGTAACGAAATAGTTTCTTGTGTCTGTCCTAACTCTCCCGACACTCAGTTTTCGTGGATGTCCCCTGGCTCTGGTGTTGTGTGAGACGGATCCAGGGTTTGTTTTAGCAGGCATCTGCTGTCTGACGGCAAAGTATATTTGGGGAAAGAAGCGAGACCCTCTTTCACAGGTGCATGACTGCCCTGGTGAGCCTTGCCTTGCATGTGTGAATCACTGAGTTTTCCCGTCACTATCATTTTCACACATCCCTACCATTGGGATCAAATTAAACATTACATGAAGCCTGTGAATAAGGTTGGTTGATGGGCTTAATTGTTTTTATAAGTAGTGTGCATGCAGACCAGAATGGGGGACACCAGAATGGGGGACACCCCCTCCCACCCACAGACTTGAATTTGGAGTGTGGGCAGGGGGGAAGAAGGGAGCTTTAACCCTCTACCCCCTGCCCTGTTCCCAATCAGGATCGATCCCCACTACATCTGCTATTTATCCCGAGAAAGAGGCTCTCGTCCAGCCCCGAGGAATCTCGTATGACGCCATTAAATCCCGTTTTTAGCATTTTAAATGCAACACTGTCCTAAGAAATTAATCATGATCAATCTGTCCAATCCCCTTTGAAAGGCATCTAGGTCAGATGCCATCACCACGTCCTGTGGCAAGGAGTTCCACAGATTAATTACACCCTGGGTAAATAAATCGTTTCTTGAGTCTGTTCTAACTCTTCCGACACGCAGTTTTCTTGGATGACTTTGGACAAGTCAAGAAATTAATTTCCTTTTTGGTTTGTTTAATATTGAATATGTCCTGTGTTGTTTTTTTTAAAAAAAACAAAATCACAGTCACATAAATTGGAAATGAATAAAATTAGCTGGAACTATATGCCCTGCCTTTCTGCATTGAATAGGGTTGTCGATGCTGATTGAAAGTATTCCTTGCGTCGTACCGTCCCCCCCAACATGACATAAAGTTGAACATTTCTAGAGGCTTTGCTCAAAATCTCTTTTTGGGGTCACCTGGTGATCGATGGCCATTCCTGGAGACTCCAGGCTAGTCTGGTGTCACCTGGTGATAGATGACCATTCCTGGAGACTCCAGGCTAGTCTTACGGGGTTGTCCAGGGTAGTCCTATGACCTTTTAGGGTTGTCTCCAAAGAGGAAGCTTCCATCATCAGAAAAATTATATGCAAATTCAGGGATGCAATCAGCAAAATATCTGGAAAGTCCACACCCCAAAACCAGCAAGTGAGAAACCAGTTAAAGAACAGGGAAAAACAAAACAAGTCAGAGGCCTTAGACCAGTGATTTTCAACCTTTTTTCATCTCATGGCACACTGGCAAGGCACTAAAATGGTCCAGGCACACCATCGGTTTTTTAATAATTGACAAAGCACACTGTGCTATCAATGGGGGACTCACACACCTCCAATGGTCCTATCAATAAATGACCCTCTCCCAATTTCCCACGGCACGCCTGGGGACCATTTGCGGCACACCAGTGTGTGCCATAGCACACTGGTTGAAAACAACTGCCTTAGATCCTTATAACCAAACCTTATAACCTTAGCCTTATAACCAAATGCCTGTTGAATCAATGGTCTTGGCCAAGGGACACCATTGAGGGGCCCAGGTGGGCCTTCACGGGAGGAGAAGTCCAAATCCTGGGGGCTGTGACCGAAAAGGCCCTGTCTGTGCGCGTGCCCCCCTCCCAAACAAAACTTGGAAAGAACACGGAGTGGGGCCTCTGATGTCAAGCAAAGGGAAATAGACACATAACAGATGATGCTGTAGTGCAGGGATGCAAGCATATGTTTTGCCTGCACAAGGGTCTGGGGTCAATCTGTGGCAGCGTCTTATGTAAAGACCTCTTGTGGGAAACCCTGGAGAGCTGCTGCCAGTCAGTGTCTAGACTCTAGGCACTGACTGGCAGCAGTGCTAAGCCAGAGTGATTGGGGTCTGACTCAGTGGGAAGTGACTGCATATCAGCACTGTTTGCGTGTCGTCATCCCCCAACTCCTCTCATCCCCCTGCAGATTCCATCGCCACCACCCAGCCCAGCCCTTTCTTTCGCCTTCTGCGCTTTGACGTCACGGGAGCCAAGCCCAACCTCAGCAGCCTCCTTCAGGCTGAGCTGCGTGTCTATCGAGTGCCAAACCCCCGGGCACGAGCCAAGGAGCAACGCGTGGAGCTATATCAGGTCAGAGTCCTATGCAAATTTCATCCTCATCGCCAATGCAAATTTTTTTTCCACTCAGAAAATTCCCCCATTGCTGCCACCACTAGGCCTCGCTCTCTGCAGCAGGGAGGAGAAGAAAGCAGGGTGGAATTTACTGGTAGATCTTGAGTGCTTTCAAGTTGATTGAGATAAGCTTCCAACTGCCCACAGGTCAATTATGCCACATAAAATTGCAAGACAAATGTTTTGATGCTATTCCTGGTCATGCGCTAATGGTTTCTTTCTCAGCCTCAGTGTTCCTACCTGCAAAATGGGCATATTGAATGTTTGCCTTTAGGCGTGTCTTTGTGCATTTTTTTCTTGCCCAAAGTCCTGTGCTGTTCACAGCTGTGCGACAGCCAGAAATTCTTCAGGCGCAGCTTTCTCCTAGCAAGTCAGCAAAAACTGCACCTGGTGAATTTCGGGCTGCTGCCCTACTTTCTTAGGTGTAGTCCCTCTGATAGGAAAGGGGTAATCATACTTGAGAGAAGGAATTCTGTGTGCGCACATGCAACTGTGTGTCTACTTTTGCTAAATTCGGCTAGGTTTGACCGTGATGAGTCACATCTCCCACAGGTGATTCGGGCACGGGAGCCCTCAGCACCAACCCAGCGTTACGTGGAGAGCAGGACGCTGCGCCCAACGGATCGGGCTGAGTGGGTGTCGTTTGACATCACCGATACCGTCAGCCAGTGGCTGGAAAAAAGAGGTGAGTGCTTTTCTCTTCTCAAACCTATTTGTATTGAGCGAAGATTCCTCACTGCAGATGTTTTAAGATTAGGGTTACCGATGGAGGGGGCTGAGAAAAGCCTCCCCTGCTTGATTTCAACCTGGGCCAGGTTGCAGCTAAAAGGCAGAGGAGCAGAGCTGACTTTGAAAGTTGGCAATAAGATTGTGAAGCCAGGATATTGCTTTTTTTTTCCCTCCCTCCCCCCCCACCTCAGAGAGAAACCTGGGCTTGAAGCTGGGGGTGCATTGTCCCTGCTGCACTTATGTCCCCACCATGGGAAACACGATCAACCCCAACCACGGCGAAGAGCTGGAGGCCCGGTTTGCAGGTATGTCTGGAGATAGGACGCAGTGGGGTGGGGGCGGGGGTAGGATTTCAGACCCCTCCCCAAGGGCCAGCCCATTCATAAGGCCGCTTGAGTCAGTCGGCAAGTTGGCAGTGGGGTGTCGCCTCCACTTCCTGTCTCGAAAGGAGTAGAAGAGGGTGGAGAGTGACACTCCACTCTCCACTCCTCTACACTTCCTGTTCTGCTCCATTCCTTCCTTTTTGAAACCAGGGAGCAAAAGAAGCAGCAGTGGGCATCCTCTGTGGGCATCCTTCCCCCTCCAGTCTGAGGAGGAAGCGCGGCAGAAGCAGAAGCTCACACCCTGCTGGCTTAGGGTCCCAAATCCTCAGCTGCCAAGGGAGCCAGCCCTGCCCTCCTTCCACACCCCATAAGTCACATCCCTCTGCTTTTTCTACACGCAGGCCTGGACGACGATCTCATCAAGGAGGCGTGGAAGGGGCGTGCCCGGCTCCCAGACCTTAGTGGCAAAGCCCCCCACTTGATCCTCACCCTGCTGCCCCCGCACCGTTTGGAGTCCTCTGCAAAGGGCCGTCGCCCTCGGGCAGCCAACGCCCCCAGTTGCAGCAGGTGAGAATCACAATTGCACAAAGATACACACGTGGCACCTCATCAGTCTCTGGGTGTTTGTACGTGTGTGTCTTGAACGGGGACACCCAGCAGTCAGGAGACTCTCTAGCCCACCCCTCTCCTCTCCTCCACACTGCCTCTCTAGCCCAGGCCTCTCTTCTCCTCCTCACTTCCTCTTCTGTTTTTTGTTTTTTTTTGGCCTCCTTTCAAACATAAGGAGGGGTGGAGGCAGCCAAATGGACAGAGGTTGGCTCCCCCAACCAAGCTGCTACCTAAGGAGGCTGCCTCAGTTGGCCCAAAGGATGGCCTGACCCCTCCCAGCTTCTGGCATGCAATCTTCCACCATCCCCTTGTAACCCCACCTCTTTGCTTCCTTTAGCCCCACCCATTTTGCCACAGCCCATCCCCTCTGTGGCCACATCTCCTCTTGATGAAATTATTTTGTGAATGTCTAGCCTGCCTTTCCACCAAAACATGTCTCTGTACATGCTCAGAGGTAACACTGTATGGATGCCTTGTCCTCATGCACTTAGAACTGAGAAGCAGAGCTTCCTTCTAGCACCCCCTCATGCAATCCTGAGCCCCGGCACTCGTCCTTTTACAATTAGTCCTGTCTGCACCTCCCTGGACAGCTGCCCAAATATTCAAACCTTATAGCCCTGCTCCTTATCACTGCTTAAACCAGGGGTGCCCAAACCCCGGCCCTGGGGCCACTTGTGGCCCTTGAGGTCTCTCAATGTGGCCCTCAAGGAGCCCCCAATCTCCAATGAGCCTCTGGCCCTCCAGAGATTTGTTGGAGCCTGCACTGGCCCAACGCAACTGCTCTCAGTGTGAGGGCGGCTGTTTGACCTCTCGTGTGAGCTGTGGGATGAGGGCTTCCTCCACTGCTTGCTGTTTCACGTCTGTGAGGCAGTAGTGGCAGCAAAGGAAAGGCCAGCCTTGCTTTGTGCAAGGCCTTTTATAGGTCTTGTGCTATTGCAAGACCTTCATTCATTCATATAAGTTCATCTTTAATATATTCATTTATGTAAACTTATGTAAATTTATTCAAATTTTAAATGTAAATTCATTCTTCCCCCCCCCCCCCGGGCCCCCGACACAGTGTCAGAGAGACAATGTGGCCCTCCTGCCAAAAACTTTGGACACCCCTGGCTTAAACCTTTGCTGGCCCTCCATACTGGACTGTGCTGTGCTGATTTCCATCAAAGCTTGTGGGGAGGGAGTAGTAGCGAGAGAGCAACCCCATTTCTGGAGCTCGGACTCCTGCCTTTGCACAGTGCATAATAAGCTTGTGGAACTCCCTGCCACAGCGATGGCCACAGGCTCAGAGTGCTTTCCAAGGGGGGTTGGACCAGTTCTCAGGGTGTGGAAGAGAGCCCTCCTATCCTAGACTGAACCTCCATATCCAGGAGCTGTCTATCTGTTGGAAACACATGGTGATGTTGGATGACTCGATCCTGCAGGGCTCTGGCGTCCTTCCCTTTGTGGCTTGCCCCTTAAATTGGCACTGGTTAACAGGGCGTGAGCTTGTCCCTCACGCTTCCCTGCTGCACCCCACTCAGGAGCACAGATCAGGGCTGCTGCTTCCGCACCCTGTACATCGACTTCCGCAAGGACCTGAAGTGGAAGTGGATCCACCAGCCAAAGGGCTACAAGGCCAACTTTTGTGCGGGGACCTGCCGCTACGTCTGGAGCACCGAAACGCAGTACAACGTGGTGAGGTTTTGCTATGCGCTGTCCGTGGTGGTCGGGAAGAGGCGGTCCCCAAATCTCATTCCTACCCCGGCTCCCCCAGTTCCACAGTGTTCCCAGAGGGAGGTCCAGCCATCCGGGGCGGGCCAGGGGAACGGCCTGGAGGTCTGGCGGCTTGGGATTGGTGGAGTCAGAAGAACAGAGATCACAGAAGCAGGTCTCACAGTCTCTCTGTCCAACGCCCTCCCTGCAGGTGCTCCCCTTGTACAACAAGCTGAACCCCGAGGCCTCGGCCGCCCCTTGCTGCGTCCCCCACGAGCTGGAGCCCTTGACCATCCTCTACTACGTCGGCCGCTCGCCCAAAGTGCAACAACTGAGCAACATGATTGTGAAATCTTGCCGCTGTCGCTGATGGAGAACTGGTCTCACAGGGGACTGGGCTAATGACGTCCCCAGGAGCTGGGAGCCGAGACCCTCTGCAATGCCCCTTCCAGAACCCCCCTGGAAAGGGTCTGCATCCTGACCTTTCTTCACCCAGCAGCATAAGGCTCCCTGTGTTTATTTGAGCCCAGAGGCCCCTCCTCTTGTTGTGGCTCCACCCACTGGTGAAAGATGGCTCCTCCTTTCATTCATGCACCAATGTTCGCCCGCGCAAGGGACAAGATGACTGTTGACTAGCATGGAGGCTTTCCCCACAACTTGGGTCCATGTCACACCATCTGAGTGTTTCACTTCTAATATCAGCTTGCCTGGTTTCCTTTCGTGCCTCCTTGTCTTGGCTGTGTAGGGCTTGCAAGGCGGTGACTCCGTGGCAAGGGGATGGCTCTCAGCGCATGCACAGAGGCACCCTTCCCTTGAGGATTCCACCCCGCGTTTCTGGGTGAGCGGCAAATCAGGCTCAGCTCTGCACAGGCGGCAAAGGTCTGTCTAACCTGGGGTGTGCCTTAGGAAGAAATCCCACAGCAGCCTCTCAGAGCTAGCCCCAAACACTCGCCCACACAAACACACCCGGAGGGCACAGCCAAAGAATTGGCATGGGGTCAGGCAGTGCAAACACAGGGGCAGGCCGCCTGCGGAGAAGCAGGTTCTCAGACAAAGCCTCCCTTGATGGGGCAAGAGGGAGGCCAGGCAAGCTGCAGAAATAGGACTGTGTGTCAAAGTGTTACTTAGGGGGGGTGGGAAGGGGGTGTGAGATAGGAAGGGAAGCAGACTGAGGGGGCTGGGGGGGCGCCCGCTCCACAACAGGTAAATATTTGAGAGCAAAGTTTTGCGGTTTCCGAGCCGTGTGTCAATTTGATGGGCGGAGATGGAGCAGTCCGAGATGGGGTCCGAGGAAGCAGTTGGCAGAAAGGCTGGGAAGGTGACCCACGCGAGGATGTCCTGAAACTAGGGGGAGGGTGACACATTCGGTCAACACGGTGCCCCCCTCTGCAAGGCTCCCCACCAAAGAGGACCTGGCTGGAGCGAGGGCGTTTCTGGGAGATTTCCCTAGTCTCTCAAAGTTTCCGGGCACTTAATAAAAGAACATATTTCAAAAATGACTAATACGGCCTGGCAAGAGCGATGGTCGTCGCAAACGCCGAGTTCAGGCTTCGGTGGCAGCGCAAGGAGCTCAGCACCTGGGGAGCAGAGTAGCTCCCCCCCTCCCACCTGGGTTGGTTGGGAAGCCACAACATTCTTGGAGAAAGTGGGTTCCTGCACCCGGCTCCCAGCATGGAAGGAGCTGGTTCATCTTCCGGGATGGGGAAGTTCAGGGTCGGTGGGTGCGACCTCTGGGGGCACCTGGTGGCCAGGCCTGGTGATATCGCCCCAAGCTGGATCTAGAGCCAACCCGGTGAGTGCCCCCAGCTTCATTGGGATCAAAATTTGAGCTCGGGTTGAAGGCGGGGGCTACGACAGCCTGAACTAGGGTTGCCCATTTGCCCAAAATAAGTCTCCTTTTTAAGAACATAAGAACAGCCCCACTGGATCAGGCCAAAGGCCCATCTAGTCCAGCTTCCTGTATCTCACAGCGGCCCACCAAATGCCCCAGGGAGCACACCAGACAACAAGAGACCTGCAAGGCCTCCTGGGAATTGTAGTTTAAGAACATAAGAAGGGCCCCACCAGATCAGGCCATAGGCCCATCTCGTCCAGCTTCCTGTATCTCACAGCGGCCCACCAAATGCCCCATAACAAGAGACCTGCAAGGCTTCCTGGGAATTGTAGTTTAAGAACATAAGAACAGCCCCACTGGATCAGGCCATAGGCCCATCTAGTCCAGCTTCCTGTATCTCACAGCGGCCCACCAAATGCCCCAGGGAGCACACCAGATAACAAGAGACCTGCAAGGCCTCCTGGGAATTGTAGTTAAGAACATAAGAACAGCCCCACTGGATCAGGCCATAGGCCCATCTAGTCCAGCTTCCTGTATCTCACAGCGGCCCACCAAATGTCCCAGGGAGCACACCAGATAACAAGAGACCTCATCCTGGTGCCCTCCCTTGCATCTGGCATTCTGACATAGCTCATTTCTAAAATCAGGAGGTTGCGCATACACATCATGGCTTGTACCCCGTAATGGATTTTTCCTCCAGAAACTTGTCCAATCCCCTTTTAAAGGCGTCCAGGCCAGATGCCGTCACCACATCCTGTGGCAAGGAGTTCCACAGACCAACCACACGCTGAGTAAAGAAATATTTTCTTTTGTCTGTTCTAACTCTCCCAACACTCAATTTTAGCGGATGTCCTTTTTCCTTTTGACTCAAGCAGGTGGTTGGCAAATCTCATGACATTTGGAGTCCACCACTAGAGCTCTCCCCATTGTTTCTGGGCTGCACCCCCTTTACGGCAAGGGAAAGTACTGGATTCCCACCCTGCCATTTTTCAACGTGATGCGGTTTTGTCGCATCACGTTGTGACATCACAGACCCAGCTTTGTGACATCACCGAGCCCCGCCTTGTGAGGTTTCGGGGTTCAGAATGCATCCAGCCTGCGAACTCCAGCCTATAGGAAATAGGAAGCAAGCGAAGGTCATTTTTTATGAACAGAGATAGTTTACTTAGTTTTGTTCCTAGTCCTCAGGATTCCGGCTGCTTCTGGGCTTGGGGAAGGATGGCTCCCTTAGGTCAAGACTCCTCTGGCCTGCAGGTCACTGTTCAGTTTGTCCACCTGGTCCTCCAGCTCTATGGCAAGGGGGTGGTACTGCCCTAGTTTGGTCTGGTAGTCTGAGAGAAGGAGGGAGAGAGGGAGCAGAGTGTCAATTTTATGTATTTAAGAATGAAAAGCTTTATTTTGAAATTTGATATAAACCCAGCACCTTTCCACATTCCAACCCACGTGTGGGCACGTGATATTAAATGGATGATTGGTGCTAAATCCTCATGACTAACGTGGGGGGAACGGACAAAAGAGGTGATTGGATCGGGACCGTGGTATGGGGGAGCTCTGCACAAGGAAATGGCGGCCAGATAACTACAAACTGATGGTAAACAAACTCAAGGGCGAGGCATATCAAACTCAAGCACTTGAAGTCTGTAAAAGCAAAAACATGCAGGGAAGAAGTTCCTTAGTTCATGAGCAAGCAAAAATAGGACAAAAAAACTCTCCAAATTGGCAGGGAAAATTAAAACAAAGTGCAGTTACCGGAGCTCTGAATCCCAACGTCCTGTGGCTTGGACTCTCCCCATATGGGGGAGCTTTGAACCCCTTACGTCTGCCAGTCCTGTTCCAGATTGAGCCCTCTCCCACAGCTGTTTCCCTGGGGGGGGGAGCTCCTGTGCAGAGCTGGCCACAGGTTGCAGGTCACCCTAGCGTGAGCCTGTGACCCTGATGGGATGCTGTCCCAGGATTTATAGGCTGGGAAAGAGCACTCTCCGAAACCTTGGAGAGATGCTGCCAGTCAGTGCTCGACAACACTGAGCAATACCGACCAAGGTCCAGACTTGGTCTGGCAGCTTCCAATGGTCCTCTCAACTCACAGGCTTCATGTCATTTGGCCCTGCTAGGTAAGGGAGGGTGGCAGTGACAGCCTCAGGGGCCAGAAGATTTTGGCCCATGCAGGCACACAAGCCCTGCCTCCCTTTCCTCACCATATAGAGTTTCCATCAGGATGATCAATGCCTCTTCCTCTATCAGATCCTGGAGAGGCAAAGGCACCTATGGAGAAAGCAGACAAGCATGGAAGGTGGTCCAGGATTCGGTAAACATACCAAAAATTTCTCAAAGGGTCTTCAGTTTTGTTCCTGAGCTAAACTTTTGCCTCCTATGGAAATTTAGCAGAATCCCCCCCTTCCCCACCAACTGGAGATCTTAGACTCAAAAATTTTCTCCCAGGAGTCCTCCCAGATATTAATTCCAAACACTAACATCCTGACATTTTTAGCCCAATTTTTGCCCTTCATGCCCAGTGCATCGCTTAGAGATAAAGACCTTGCGCATGCTGGTCTTCGTGGACAACACCTTCCCTATCCCGATATCGTCCTTTGTCTTCGTACCATCTTAAAAACACATATATTTTAAAGATCATCTCTTTTTTTAAAGAAAAGAAATTAGATCTTTCAGACACAATAGGGTGTGTCATGGACATTTCCCAGCAAATCCCAAAAATAAAACCTGCAATGTGGAATGTTTGGGGCTTTTGTGGTGGGGGATAAAGGGTGGGGGGCACTAATAGTTTAATTTTGAAATTCGGGATGTGGGGTTTGATTATTCAGGCTGGAAATTCTGGCCATTTTCAGACATGTTCCCTGTAGTCTCCACGGCCCAATCCTATGCATGTCTACTCAGAAGTAAGTCCCATCAGAGTCAACGGGGCTTACTCCTAGGTAAGTGTGGGATGGGGCTGTTAGTTGTTGCTTCCTCAGTTGCAATCGTATGCGGAACTGCCATGTTCCTTCCACATGTAAATAACATATGAACTGTGTGTGAGAACATACTCCTGTACAGGGCCAGCTCAAGACTCTAAGGTACCAAATGTTGTCCCCTCAGATACCTGATGATGTGCCAGTCTCTGCTCCTCCCACTTCCCATTTCCCACTGGTAAAGGAAGAGAGGGTGGAGCAAAAGAGGAAGTGGAAAGGAGAGTAGAGTAGAGTGGTGGGCTAGAAGGGTCTTGGACAGAGAAGACGAACAGAAGCGGTGGAGATAACGGATAGATGGAAATGGGCACCCCTTGTGAGCCCCATGTTGGCCCCATGAATGGGCTGGCCCTGCTCCTGTACTGCCTTTTATGTAAGTGCCCCTTATGTAAAGTGAGTGGAGAGATAAGTGGTGAAAAAACCCCTGGAGAGATTCTCCTTCCATCTTCTGTGTGTCTTGGATGGGGGGAGTAAAATGAGGGGGTCAACGGTGTAAAAGGAAATGGAGTAAAGAAACTCCAAGATTATTTTTTTTGGGGGGGGGGGGAATAGGGCTGGATGTAGGGGCAGGAAACACATGCCATGAGAAGTTTGGCTGTGCTTGGGTCTTCCCAGGCCTCGGGACAAGTTGGGGGAAGTCGTGACGCACCGCTGTTTTGATATCCTGCTCGTGCCTTATCAGTCTATGCTTGTAAGCTTTATCCTAGAAAAAAAAAACAGAAACAGAGAGGAAGTTAAGAACGTAGGAAGCTGCCTACTGAGTCTGAGCCTTGGTGTACCCAGGTCGGCACTGTCAAGCACTGACTGGCAGCAGTTCTTCAGAGTTTCAGACAGGGGGCTTTCCCAAATCCAGCAGGAGATGCTATCAGAAACCGGTGGCCTTCCACATGCAGGGGCTCTATGGCTGTCCTGTGCTTTAGGGCACGTTTCTCCCCTTTTGGACATCTCACTGCCTCTCTCAGCCACATCCAATCTAAGCTCCCACAGTGTTCCTTCCTGCCAAAGGACAACCAGTGTTCTTAGTCCCAACCCCAAGGGATGCCCTTCCCCCTTGTGCAAAAAATAGGGACCAGATTCAAAAAGTGACCCTTCTGCACGTGGAAAGGGGTTTCCCCTTCCACTAGAAAGTGAAGCAAGGAGACGGAAATTAAGCACACTGATGTGCTCTGATGTGCCTGATATGCTTCAGGCACGAGCAGAATCCGACCACATCCTTCAGAACCACGACAATCAACTCTATCCCTTCTCTTCCACGATTCTTTGGATGCCAGCCCATTGTTGAATAGAGTATTTTCTTGATCCATTATGTAGCTATCCAGTCCTTCTTTTACAGAGCTCAGGGTGGGCATAAGAGCATAAGAAGAGGCCTGTTGGTTCAGGCCAAGGGCTCATCATGTCCAGCTTCTTGACACCAGATGTCTCAGAGAGCAACAGGAGACAACAAGACACCTGCATCTTGGTGCCCTCCCTTGCATCTGGCCTTCTGAGGTAGCCTACTTCTAAACCAGGAGGTTGCCCAGACCCATCACGGCTTGTAACTTGGGATGGACTTTTCCTCCAGAAATCTGTCCAATCCTCTTTTCAAGGCCTCTAGGCCAGAGGTCTCCAAACCTTTTGGCCAGAGGGCCACATCAAATATCTGGCATGGTGTTGAGGGCCGGAAAAAAAAATTTAAATATAAAATTTAAATAAATAAATTAGAGATGGAACTTAGATGAGTGAATAAATGAATGAACAGGCTCATTCATTCAACCTCTCTGGCCCTCAGAACACCCTCCAGACACAACCAGAGCACTGCTCTGGTCGTGTTCAGTTGAGTGGGCCAGAGGCTTTCAAGGGACAAGAGGCTGGCTGTGGGCTGGAGGGAGGCTTGCTGCGCGCCGCACCTGGCCCCGGGCCGGGTTTGGAGACCCCTGCTCTAGGCCTTCAGGTGCCATCACCACATCCTGTGGCAAGGAGTTCCACAGTTTAAGCTCCACAGGCCATGTGGACTCCCCCATCTCCGTCCCCCATTGACTCATGCACTGATCTGTGTCATAGGCGAGATTGGTTATTTTCAACCAGTGTGCCACGGCCAGGGGAATTTTATCGGGGGGTACACAGTTTCTTTTGGGCCCCTTTGCAAAGAGGGGGTGTGTGAAACAGCGGGGGACGGTGGTGACGGGCAAGCAGAATAGGGGCATGGAGGGGCAAAACAGGGGAGGGGGAGGGTAGAGACACCTGGAAATAATAATAATAATAATAATAATAATAATAATAATAATAATAATAATAATAATAATAATAATAATAAACAACTTTATTTTTATCCCGCCCTTCTCCCTAACGGGACCCAGGGCGGCTAACAACATATTAAAAAACAGATTTTAAAAACATTAATACATAACAAACATTTATTTTATTTTATTAAGTTTTATTTATTTTGTTTTATTAAGATTTTGGAAAAGTCTTTGGAGCCCAGGTCTACCAACCCATGTGGCATCAGTAGTGTCCCCAGCAACAAGTCTGCGTAGATAGGAAAACATAAGATCCCAGGAAATTCCTGGGTCCCCTCCTTTGGCTCCAGGACACCCCTTTGGACCCTGGGCCCAGGTACAAATTACCCCCTTTATCCCCCCCCCCAAGGCCCTGACACACTGGTGTGAATGGTCTACAGGTGTGCCACAGAAGTTTGGGGGAGGGTGACTTATTAGTGGGGCTGTTGAGGGGTGTGAGCCCCCCACCAGCAGCATGGCATGCCTTGTCAATTGTCAAAAAACTGATGGTGTGTCTCGACAATTGTAGCACCTTGGAAGTGTGCCATGAAAAGAAAAAGGTTGAAAATTGCTGGGCCAGATGTGAGAGGCAGTGATGGTTTGAGTCTCACCCAGTGTGCTTCCTGGGTAAGCCAGGATTTGAACCCAGGTCCTCCTGGTTCTAGAGATCAACCATGGCACGACTGCAACGTCAGCTCTTGATTGTCAGCCCAAGTGGGTTTGCCCCATTCAGCCCAATAACAAGGCCATTCCTTCTTCCTCCCCACAGCACCCCCACATCCATTCCTTGTCATCACCTTGACTCACCTGAGTGAAGCTATCAATGTGGTAGCCGTGACTATGCGCCAGCCTCCAGTGGCTGATGCGTTGTCCCATGCTCCAGACATTACTGGGAACACCTGGTGAGGGGAGGGGGGAGAGGAACAAAAGGAGAGAAGCAGGTTTTGGAGGAAGGCTAGCTGTGCGTACCATAAAACCCTTGCGCGCATAAATGTCATTGTGTGGGGACGGGCTTCTCAATTTGACGCATTCCACCCTGCATATGCCTGATCTCGTCTGATCTTGGAAGCTAAGCAGGGTCAGGCCCGGTTAGTACTTGGATGGGAGACCACCTGGGAATACCGGGTGCTGTAGGCTTATACCATGATCTCGGAAGCTAAGCAGGGTCAGGCCTGGTTAGTACTTGGATGGGAGACCGCCTGGGAATACCGGGTGCTGTAGGCTTATACCATGATCTCAGAAGCTAAGCAGGGTCAGGCCTGGTTAGTACTTGGATGGGAGACCACCTGGGAATACCGGGTGCTGTAGGCTTATACCATGATCTCAGAAGCTAAGCAGGGTCAGGCCTGGTTAGTACTTGGATGGGAGACCGCCTGGGAATACCGGGTGCTGTAGGCTTATACCATGATCTCAGAAGCTAAGCAGGGTCAGGCCTGGTTAGTACTTGGATGGGAGACCGCCTGGGAATACCGGGTGCTGTAGGCTTATACCATGATCTCAGAAGCTAAGCAGGGTCAGGCCTGGTTAGTACTTGGATGGGAGACCACCTGGGAATACCGGGTGCTGTAGGCTTATACCGTGATCTGGGAAGCTAAGCAGGGTCAGGCCCGGTTAGTACTTGGATGGGAGACCGCCTGGGAATAACGGGTGCTGTAGGCTTATACCATGATCTCGGAAGCTAAGCAGGGTCAGGCCTGGTTGGTACTTGGATGGGAGACCGCCTGGGAATACCAGGTGCTGTAGGCTTATACCATAGTCTTTCGAGACTGAAGGTTGCCAACTAGGACACTGCCGTTCCGAGTCCAGCTCTCGATCCCACCAGCTCAGGGTTGTCAGCGCTGAGTGGAAGAGGCTGGCTGCATTTGAGAGGACAATCGTTCCTTCGGCCCGACCTGGGCAGTGGGGATTGCGAGCGACCTTCTCGGGCATCTACAAAGGCTCGAACATGAGGTGCCCGCAGCTGCTGCGGCCTTCCCTGAAGCACAAGCCTTGCCTTTAAAGCCCACAAAGGAAGCAGCAGAGCCTTCCTAGGCTGTGATGATGGGACCGGCCATCCATGAGGCCAACTGAGGCTGTTGCCTCAGGGAGCAAATTGGGGTGACGACACTCATCTCTGCATGCCCCATTTACCTCCTTTTCTCCTGGATTGGTGTCGTGAATATGTACAGTTTAGGCCTAGCAGCATGTAGGGCCTGAACCAAACTAAACCAGTAACAGAGAAGTGGCCTGCATTTCCTAGCTGCAAGGATGTGAGTAACAACAGCCAACGGAATTTACAACTCAATGGGAGGTAATAATGTGGCACCTATGCAGACAGAAAGGCGCCCATCAAGGATGGAATGCAGCTGTGGACCTCCAGTGGGGAGGGGAGAACTAAGAGGGCTAGCATCCAGCCCCACTTCCAGAAGATTCTGTCCCCAAGAGCTTCTGATTGGACAGTTTAAGTAAGTACAGTCACCTCCATCCTGTTAGCCTGAGAAGTATAAGAACAAAGCCCAAGGGGTGTGTTGGGGTCTTTGGTGGAAAAGGTTGTGGGTGCAACATCCTGCAGGTGGAGAGCCTGGTCCACCAGGGCCATGAGGCCTCAGAGGTAACCTGGAGCTGAAAGATCTACAAAAGAAAGCTGACCCAGGTGAGAGTTAGGGAATAATAGAGATAGCCAGTTAGCTTTGTTATTTTAATGCTGATATGTTTGCTAGATGTTTTATGCCTCTAGCATTTGCTGCCTTTTGTAACTTTATGTAACCCTATGTACTTAATAAAGTAAAAACCCTTTTACTAAGTTGTTTCATTGTCTGTTGGGGACAAAGGTTCAGAATCCTGCCTATCCGTTCAGCAAGCTACCAAGTGCTCATTGAGGACTAGTAACTTGAGGACTGAGGCTTTAATTACAGAAAGTGCTCAGTGCCTGCAAGGGATAGAATTAAGCCTAGAGGGTCTCAGTGTCCCTGGACTGAGACACTGGCACATACAGGGTGGTGGCAATACTACTGAACAGGGGTCCTTGAGGGCTCTAGGGTTTGAGAACCAAGAACTCTGAGCACCCCAAACCCCTGGAGTTTACGACACTCTCACCTGCAAATGAAAAAAAGGAATCGCATTCACATTTCTTAGGCTGAGGTTCTCTCTCGGGCTGAAGGTCAGCGTCCTCCTGGCATGGAAGGGAAAAGTGATCTATGAACAGGTGAGACCACCCACGGAAGACCCTTCAGCCTTTTAAGGCCAAAGTGCCGCCCGTCAAAAAGAGGCTTGACAAGAAGACTTGCAATTTTAAAATCTCACAAGCAGGCGGCCGGCCCAACCATGAGGCTAACTGAGACGCTTGCTTCAGGCAGCAAGCTGGCAGGGTGTCCTACCCGCCTGCTCGCCTCCACTAACTCCTCCTCCTCTCAATTTCTGGACTGGAAAAGAAAGGGGGGGTGGAGTGGAAGAGGGTGGGGAGGAGGTGCTCCAGCCCAATCCCCCTTCTCATCCACTCTCCTCTCTCTCCACCTCTCTTTTCCTTCTCCAATCCAGAGAATGGGAGAAAACAGGCTGGCATATCACCAGGCCCTTAGGGGAGTCACGTGGCACACTGCCTCAGGAGCCAGAGGTCTTGAGCCCACTCTGCATGAGGGTGTACAGTGACCTCCTCGGGAGAGGAGGAACCTCCCCCTGCTATGGTTGCCGCCCCCTTCCCCCGGACGCCCGAGATCTCTCTGCAACCGTGGTCCCTTGAGAGCCAGCCTCCTCGAATCACGTCCTGAGGACACTGGAATTTGGAGAGAACCACCATGCCCCACCTGAATCCCCCAGTCCCACTCCTGCTCCATCATCCCAGGACCCCACCATTGCCTGGCACACCAGCCCAGGATCCAGGCTCAAGAAGAGCTGAGGAGTTCTTGCCTGGCTTTCTGAGGCCTCACCATCCATGGGATTACTCAGGAGGAGGGGAAGCAGTCTAGGTGTGGGACTTCCTGTTTCTTTGATACGCTCATTGACACCTCACTCCAGCCTCAGACCCTTTGCCTCTGGTCCTAACTTGCTCCCCTCCTCATCTCACCACCCTACCATACCTCAACCCTCCTGAGCAGCCTGGCTGCACTCCAGCCCAGTGTGAAGGTGACCCTCCCCAGCTTCCACAGGCAACCCAAAGTGGACAAGCGGGCAGGCCAAAGGGGGTCGCCGTAGCACATTGTGTACTTTCAGGACACTGTTTCCGTTGTTCTCTCCCTACCTCCTTCTTTGGCTTGCTGTCCAGAGAAGGAAGAACGATTTTCTTCAGAGGTCTGGAAAGCCTGGGGGTGGGGAGGGGGAGAAAAAAGAAGATCACAGCATATAGTTGATGGCTATCAGCTTCCAAAATCCAACCCCGTTTCTGTTTTCTCACTTCAAATTAGCTGAAGGTGCTTCCTCCCCAGGTACTGCTGAATAGAAAAAGGTGCTTCAATTATCATTAATGGATAGCTACTAACCCTCTTGATTGCACAGAGTCTGGAGAAAAGCAGTTAGGCTGCTGAAATGCGGTCAGTGAAGGAGGCCAGAATCCAAGTTCTGCAGCTGGGGAGGGGGCACAAAGCAGCCTGAGTGGGTTACGGGCTGCTGGTGCAGGCTGAGGGCTTTTGGGAGGACGGATGCCGCTTTCCAGCACAGTACTCTTCAATAAACCCACGTTTCAAAATCTGCATGTGTCCCCAGCACTGCAAGTCACATGAGAATGGACCCCCCTCTTGCCCCCATAGAGGCTGCCTCTGGAACTTCCTGCCACTTGGAGAAGCTGGCGAACAGTGGGACAATTTACAATACCGGGAAACCGGCAAATGCCCACTAGCTCCCCTGGTTATTGACAGATGCTGTGAGGTGGGTCTGTCATAAGAACATAAAAACATCGGAAGAGACCCGCTGGGAGACCCGGAAGAGACCCGCCCATCTAGTCCCGCTTCCTGTATCTCACAGCGGCCCACCAAATGCCCCAGGGAGTGCACCAGATAACAAGAGACCTGCAAGGCCTCCTGGGAATTGTAGTCACGAACATAAGAACAGCCCCACTGGATCAGGCCACAGGCCCATCTAGTCCCGCTTCCTGTATCTCACAGCGGCCCACCAAATGCCCCAGGGAGCACACCAGATAACAAGAAGACCTGCAAGGCCTCCTGGGAATTGTAGTTAAGAACATAAGAACAGCCCCACTGGATCAGGCCCTAGGCCCATCTAGTCCAGCTTCCTGTATCTCACAGCGGCCCACCAAATGCCCCAGGGAGCACACCAGATAACAAGAGACCTGCAAGGCTTCCTGGGAATTGTAGTTAAGAACATAAGAACAGCCCCACTGGATCAGGCCATAGGCCCATCTAGTCCAGCTTCCTGTATCTCACAGCAGCCCACCAAATGCCCCAGGGAGCATACAAGACAACAGACACAACCTGCGTCCTGGTGCCTTCCCCTGCATCTGGCAATCAGAGGCAGCCTATCTCTACCTTGCACATACCTACCATGACTTGTAACCTGTGATGAACTTTTCCTCACGGGTTACAAGTCATGGTAGGTATGTGCAAGATCTGCCCTTTTATTCCTGGTCGTGCACCTGGTCGTGAATTCAAAAGCGGTACGTCATCATCAACATCATCCCAGGAGCCCTTCAGCATCTCTACCTTGGAGTGTGAAGCCATTTCCGAAACTCTGCTGTTTTTTGCTGCAAGGAAATTTATAGATTAGAAAAGCGCTCTGGGGCAAGAGTCCTCTCCAGTTCTCCACACACACACCCCCAGCTCAACAGCACACAACATCTGGCTGCATACAGCTTCCCCCTTTGCACTCCACCCTCTGCCCAACTTAATCCGGCCCCACTGTATATCTCCAGACACTGTCTCTCGTTGGCAACGAGCATCCAGGTATCAAGGTATCAACGAGCATCCAGGTATCAAGAATACCTCCAGGCAGGACTCATGAGAAGGAGATACAGGAGGTAGATTGTACTGGAGCCCAGGGTCAAAAACGAGGCCCAGGAGGTAAAGGAGAGGGCCTGAAAATTTCCGGGGACCTTACATTTTCCGATCTCACCAGGACCCATGAGCTACCTCTTGTGGTAGGTACAGATGTACCCCCGCCCCCTGTGCCAGAGGTACATCGTGCCTGGGGTCAAAAGGGGGGCCTGGGACTCAAAGGAGGGGAGCTGGAAATTTCCTGGGATCTCAGAAAAGGTTTGCATATATTGTGCGGAGATGAGCATTCGCAGTTTGTGTCAGCCTGCATCAGTTCATATATCGTAATTGGTAGACATTATGACCGAATGAGTGCATGAAATTATGACCCACTGGAGAAGGGAAGGGGGCCCACCTTTGTACCCCCTGATAAAATTCCTCTCTGCCTCCAGGTCAGCTTTCTGTTTTTGACAGACCAGATGCTCCACAAGCCAGGGGAGAAAACAGTGCTCCTCTGTGGCTTGTCTCCAGCGCCTGTGACTCACAGGCACACTGCCTCTGGGTGGGGTGGTCCGACATGGATGCTACCGATGGCATTGGTCTGGCCACTGTTGGCCACCGATGGCATTTTCAACATTCAGCCCTCCTCCAATCTCTCCACCAGATTTGACCCCCTCTGGGCCTCCTGAACCTCTCCGTGCTGGAAGGGTCTGCAAGGGATCAATTCTTGAAACTGCAGCCCTAGCCATGAGCAAACTGGCCCCCCG